>NC_034594.1:50975678-50976805 GCF_900095145.1 Mus pahari
TGGAACTCACTCTGTAGACCAGGCTGGCCTCGAACTCAGAAATTCGCCTGCCTCTGCCTCCCAAGTGCTGGGATTAAAGGCGTGCACCACCATGCCTGGCAAAGCCCTCCATTTTAATGGAAAGCCTCCAGTTAGCTTTAAAGGTTATGCTAAGGAGGAAAACAGATCGCCAATACTGAGGTATGTTTTTGTATTTATTCATCACCCTTGAATCCAGTTTACTGATTTCCAGAAGACAGGAAAAGAGCTAAGATTTGGGAGTGACAGTTATCTGCTGAGGAAGTTTCATAGGAAAAAGCAAGATGTCACTTGATAGAATTTTGGTTGAATAATTTTATCTTTCTGATATTTTCTTCTTCTAAATACAGCCGTGGGATGGCAGGAGTTCCTGTCTCAGGGGTGTCACAAGGACTATTGGATAACTCATGCTGCTTACCTAGAACCCAACACAGTGTGTGTCACATCGTATCACATCATATCTATGATATCCTATCAAGTCATGTCCTAAGAACAGCGCTTATCAGTCAACAGTGTTCTAACACCCCTCATCATGTCCCTAGCACGTTATCAAGGGCAGCAGAGGCAATGATGGTAGTGATGATTTCATAGAGAAGCTAGTCACCCTCAGTGGGCACTTCCAGGGTATGGACCCTCTCATGTCTGAATATGCCTGCTTTGCAGTCACCTTTACTCCCTTCTCTCCAGCCCAGTGGACACAGGACACCTCAGCCTTCATCCCTTCGCCATCGCTGTGGCCTGAGCTCCCATCTGTTGTCTTCTCTCTTACCCTGGTCCACTAATGTCTTCTTTCTACTGTACCCCCACCCTCTTCATGTTAACAGTTCTTTCATCTAAAACAAACAATCCCTCCAGGCTCCTCCTCCAAATTGCTACTTGTTACTAATTACTAATCTAGCCACTGTCTTTCCTTCTAAGGCTAGGCCTATTGGAAGAGTAGCCTACACTGCTGCTTTTCTTGGCACATCCTCCTTGGCTGCCTCTGTGAAGATCCAAACTATAGAACCGCTTAAGCTGCCTTCGGCCTCGCTCTCTGCCTTCGGCCTCGCTCTCTGCCTTCGGCCTCGCTCTCTGCCTTCGGCCTCGCTCTCTGCCTTCGGCCTCGCTCT
>NC_034594.1:50979690-50980953 GCF_900095145.1 Mus pahari
ACAGAGAAACCCTGTCTCGAAAAAACAAACAAACAAACAAACAAAACAACAAACAACAACAAAGTTCTTTAATGCCATGATTCTTAATTTTCAACAACAACAACAACAACAAAGTTCTTTAATGCCATGATTCTTAATTTTCCCCTAGGGCCTAGAGTCCTATTAATAATCTGGTGATTATGTCATTGTCTTTTCCATATCACAGATATGTTATGAACATTATATGCAGAATTTCTTCTTCTTTTGTAAAGATTTATTATTTTATTTATATGAGTACACTGTAGCTGTCTTCAGACACACCAGAAGAGGGCATCAGATCTCATTACAGATGGTTGTGAGCCACCATGTGGTAGCTGGGAATTGAACTCAGGACCTCTGGAGGAAGTAAGTTGTTCCAGTGCTGTGAGTTCACATGTACACCTGTCCTGCTGTGTCCAGGAGGTGTTGCCTCACAGTCATGAGCCACTAGGACACCTCTTTCTTTTTCATAATTTATTTTTTTTTATCCACATTCCATCCCAGTCACAGCTCCCTCCCTCCTCTCCTCTCAGTCCTGCCCTTGCAAATCCCTCCTTCCATTAACCTCCCTCCCCTTTTCCTCAGAGAAGGGGAAATCCCCCTTGGGTACCACCTCACTCTAGGACATCTAGTCCCAGCAGGACTAAGCACCTCCTCTCTCACTGAGGCCCAATCAGGCAGTCTAAGTAGGAGAAGGGGATTGGATGGCAGGTAACAGAGTCTGAAACAGTCCCGACTTCAGTTGTTAGGGGACCCACATAAAGATCAAGCTGCACATCTGCTACAAAATGGAGGAGGAGGGGTGAGAGACTGAGTCCAGCCCCTGTATGTTCTTCAGTTGATGGTTCAGTCTCTGTGAGACTGCATGGGCACAGACACCTCTTACATACTTTTTTCCCCTTCACAGTGATTCTTGAACCTTAGGGGGGGGGAGGGGGGAGGGTGTCCTCTGTATTTGTTCCCTTTAGAGCTGAGTATTCTGTAGTCTTTTATTCTCTGTTCTTTGACCAGTTGTGGGTCTGTGTCAGTCATCTTCTATTGCAAACAGAAGTTTCTTAGATGAGGCAGAGAGATCCATCAAACTGATGCAGAAAGTGACATAGAAATCCAGGTAGGGGGCTGGTGAGATGGCTCAGTGGGTAAGAGCACACGACTGCTCTTCCGAAGGTCCGGAGTTCAAATCCCAGCAACCACATGGTGGCTCACAACCATCCGTAACAAGATCTGACGCCCTCTTCTGAAGAC
>NC_034594.1:50980964-50982910 GCF_900095145.1 Mus pahari
CGGCCTCGCTCTCTGCCTTCGGCCTCGCTCTCTGCCTTCGGCCTCGCTCTCTGCCTTCGGCCTCGCTCTCTGCCTTCGGCCTCGCTCTCTGCCTTTGGCCTTGCTCTCCTTTTCGCCAGAGACTTCTCTTCCCTGCATTTGACACTGTTTTGAAACTTTGTATCTGGAAACTTAAGCTTCCAGATTTTTTCCTTGTCTTTGAAAACTCCCTGCCAGACTCCTGTGATGTTTCCTTTCCCTGCCTACCTTACCTTCCATGGGTTGTGTATAGCGCTTGTGTTCAGGGTAGCTATATGAACACACTGTGATGCTGAAATGCCTTCCTTGCATATCTGCTGGGATGCTCTGGCCATCCTATGAAAGAGGTTGCTTTGTTGATGTCCTCTTAAGCCCGACAAGGGTGAGGATTGGAGAAAAGGAGCAACTTGCCTGAGATCTTAGCAAGTGTTAGAGGAATGATTTAATAAATGCTCAGTCTGAATCCAGAGCTCAGCCACGTAGCCAGAATACCATTTACTCTCACAACCCAGGCCGCAGTGACATTTTATGTACGGGGCTTCAAAAGCCACACAGTCTGTCTGCATCCTATCCATGGGTGGCTCAGGTGCCTGTATTTATCTGAAATTCAGTGTATACAGAAATGGCTTCACTGTCTGTCTCCTAGCACGCTGCTTTCCAACGGCTCTCCTCTTCCTATTTGAGAGAACGGCAGCTAAGGTTTTGGGATTCACCCCTTTCTTCCACTTTCCATGTCTGGTTGTTTACCAGGTTGTATTAAATTTACCCCAAATCTGCTCCTTTCAGTTCAGGTTAATATAGTGGCTAATGGCATTGATTTTGGAGTCAAATAGATTTGAATCTAAATCCAGGCATTTCCCCTTACTGGCAGTTGAAGTTGGCAGGCTGTGCTGTGCTGTGTAAAACAGAGACCCACATTTGATGACCTTTCGTCTGCTCATCTACAGAAGACAGTGGCAGAAGAGAATTGTGAGGGCTGTTGCACAGTTTAACTGAGATAATTTAGCCGTGCTTGGCTTACTTAGTGCCTGGCCCTTTAGCTCTTAATAGCATTTTCCACCAGCGTTGCTTATGCATGCTCAGTGCCTCCTGTTTCAGCCAGCCTTACTGAGACAGTCTGTGGCTAATTTTCTTCTTCCTGGTTTCAATCCTTTCCAAACGCTCAGCTCCCTCAGCAGCAAGTTTTGTGTTTCTTTTCCGCTTTTCAGCATTTCCTAGTTGATGTTGTGGAAAATACGGAGGAAGAGGTGCGTAGAGTAAGGTGTTTAGAACTGTCTCCAAACGTTTGCGTCTTCTAGTGAGCCACAATCCAGGCTCCTTCATGCTCAGAAGCTGTCTGAACCATGCCCCTTTGAGTTGTTTTTTTAAAAAATAAAATATTAATTTATGTGTATGGGTGTTTTGCCTGCATGTATGTGCGCCATAGGCATGCAGTGCCTACAGAGGCCAAAAGAAGGTGTCAGATCCCTCAGAACTGGAGATATGGATGATTGTGAGCCACCGTGTGGGTGCTGGGAATCGAACCTGGGTCCTCTGGAAGAGCAGTCAGTACTCTTTACTGCTGAATCCTCTCTCCAGCCCACTTTGAGATCTTGTGGAAACTTCATTACATAGGCAGGATTGATTACATCAGTCGCCATTGGTGGGCGGGTTAACCGTTGGCCTCATCCCTTCTCAGGGGGAGTAGAATAGAATTTCAGCTTCCTAAGCTTGCCTTAGTCTTTTTAGTGATGTTTCCTGATTCCCTTTTCCTAAGCTACTCAGGGACTGCCTAACACTGAGTTTCTAAAACCTTTATTACGTTGTGTGTGTGTGGGTGTGTGTGTGTGTGTGGCATGGTGGCGCACGCCTTTAATCCCAGCACTCAGGAGGCAGAGGCAGGCGGATTTCTGAGTTCGAGGCCAGCCTGGTCTACAAAGTGAGTTCCA
>NC_034594.1:50984150-50993621 GCF_900095145.1 Mus pahari
TCCCAGCAACCACATGGTGGCTCACAACCATCCGTAACAAGATCTGACGCCCTCTTCTGAAGACAGCTACAGTGTATTTACATATAATAAATAAATAAATCTTTGAAAAAAAAAAAAAAAGAAATCCAGGTAGGACATATGTTCTTTAGTTTGGTCCAGAATGATAAACTTGTCTGTTTGTCTGTCTGTCTGTCTGTCTATCTATCTATCTATCTATCTATCTATCTATCTATCTATCTACTTATCTATCTATCTATTTACCTACCTACCTACCTACCTGAGTGTTTCCATTCAGTATATGTAGATGCACCATGTGTATTTCTTGTGTTTGTGGAGACCAGAAGAGGGTATCAGATCCCTTGGAACTGGAATTGCAGACCATGGTGAGCTTCCATGTTGGTGCTAGGAATCAAACCTGGGTCTTCTGCAAGAGCAGCACTTAATTACTGAGTCATCTGTTAGAGATGCTTCTTGATATTATATGCATTAATTTGTATTTGGGGAAGAGAATAGTTGATATACTAACGGTACTTTCCATTGCAGTACTTTCCTTAGAGCAAATGGAAGCTCAGCCAAGTGATAACTTACTAAACTCTAAAGCCCAGATAATATCCCAAGATCAGATCACATAAATGTACCAGGAAGATGTAAAAGGCTGAGACTAGGGCTGGCAAGATCACTCAGGACATAAAAGCATTCACTATGCATGTCTGATGACCCAAGTTGGATCTAGAATCCACAGTGGAGAGAGAGACCCAGCTGCCTCATGTTGTCCTCTGACCTCTACATGCAAGCTGTAGCATAAGGGTGCCTGTACATGCACACCGATAGTAATAGTAATAATAATAATTTAAAATTTCAAATAAAGTCTAAGTCTGGAAACCAGGTGTATTGTGTCCCACATCTTCAGCTTGACTCCGTCTGTCTCTGGGAGGCTGACCGCAGCATCTGGCTGTGGCTCCTACATAGACTAGGGATTAGTCTTCCTGGGTCTGTGTGCTTTTCTTCCATGGCTGCCACCAGCCTTTCTGTACTAGCGCTCTTCTCACTAGGAAAGAGCCGTGATGACTTTGCCTCTTGAGCTCCGTGGCCCTTGTCCTTCCTCCTTCTCACCTCTCCGCTTCTCAGCAGAGAATAGAAAGACTTAGTCACACAGCGTTTATTGCCGTGCTAGTTATTCTGCGTGTCCCTGTAAGAGGAGGCTCATGATTGAGTCCAGGGCTGCCTTTTTAGTTTTCACTTCATTTTAAAGGTGCCCTCTTTTATGGACTCAGTATCTGAAGGTGGAGATTTGAGCAGAAAGCCAACACATTTTGAAATATAGAATTGAAAATCTTTAATAGAGGGAATGGTGCCTGGCAAGCACAAGATTATGAGTGTGATCCTGGCACTACCCCCAAGGTGAAGTGATTCACTAGCTCCAGTTAATCATACCACGATACTGGTTACTTATTTTAAGCCATCATGTTAGTTGTTGACATATTTAATTTTAGTTTGTAAATTAAAATAGATTATTTCTTGGCGTGTATGCATGTGTGTACATATGTATTCATGCTTGTGTACATATGCACATGTATGTGTAGAGGCCAGAGGGAGAACTTTTTCTGGTGATATCCATGTTGAAAAAAAGTTTTTTCTTGAGCTAGGATCTCTGACTGGCCTGGAACTTACCAAATAGGCTAGGCTAGACCAACCAGTTCCAATGAGCCACCTAGCTCTGCCTCCCAAATACTAGGGCTACAGTACACCTCTCTCTCTGTCCCCCCCCCCCCCACACACACTCTGTCTCACCCTGCCATGGGTTCTGGAAATTGAACTCAGGTTCTTCTGCTTGCAAGACAAGGCACTTTACTGACTGAGCCATCTCTCCAGCCCTAACTAGACCTTAGTTACTAATTTCAGTTGTTTCTTCTTCTTCTTCTTCTTCTTCTTCTTCTTCTTCTTCTTCTTCTTCTTCTTCTTCTTCTTCTTCTTCTTTTTTTGTTTTAAGGCGTTTATTGTAGAAAGACAGAGAGAGGGAGAAGTGTAGAGAAATAGAGGGCGGCCATGGCCACGTGGAAAGAGGCGGGGAAGGGAAGGCGGAGAGGGGGAAGCAAGGGAGCAAGAGAATAAGATAACAAGAGAGAAAGCGTTTCCCGCCTTTCCTCCCCTCTTTCCCTCCCCCTTCCCCAGTTGGTTTCTTGATGGCTACTATTTCTCTGGGAGAAAATTCTTCATATCTTTGTGTTTTACTGTGTGAGAGAGATGATAGGCAGCGTCTTTGGGTTGGATTTCCTGTTCTCCTTTAATTATCTTAGCATCCCCATGTCTCTGAAGCCAGTATGTTAAGAAAGCCAGCCTGTTACTTGAGGCAAGATAATGGCCTTTCTTGGAGCCATCTTTTTCTTGACGCTGTTGAGCATTGTTAGTGCTGTAAGAAAAATCAGGGCTGTAAGAAAACAGATTAAAAGGTTTGCTTACAAAATTTTTTTAAACTTAAAAAACTAGTTTTCCCATATTTACCTTGTGATTGCCTAGCAAGTTTTGACAGGTTTAGCTAGGAGCTTATAGAGCTCTTACTTATAGAGACTGGTACCGTGGGGGAGATGGGTCTTCAGACAGCGCTCACCCGTGTACATGAAAGGCTATGGCTCTGGATTCTGAGATGGGGACCAAGAAGACGCCTGAGAGACAGATGAAATTCTTATTAACATTCAGCTTCGGGTGTAGCCACTGCTGCTGCTGACTTCTGTATTGCTGCAAAGCAGAGCCCACATTACTCCAAGGCCCCCTGTCAGGGCCCAGGTCAGAGAAAAGGCACCCGCTATTGGGTAGAATGTCTGTTACGTGTCTTTACTTTGGATGCTTCGAAGATAACGCTATGCTTTTCACATACAGTATCTTAGCGATTGCATTTTTATTTTCTTGTAAAGGGGAAATACCTGTTTTTTTCCCTTCTAGTCATGAAGAGGGGCCTGCTGCTAAAAAATACAAGACTGAGAAAGAAGAAGGTCACCTCAGCATCTCCAGCCTGGCAGAAGGGAATGTCACCAAGGTAAACTGAGCTTTTCCAGTGTCCCTATCTTTCTCTGCAGCAAGGCCAAGGTTTGGGCTTGATGAGTCTGCTGACATACCACTCTATCTGGTCCTCTCTGTATACAAACCATATAGGTTAATCCCACGTTCTTCCTTTCTTCCTGGAAGTAACTAATAATAGTGAATAGCATATAGAATTATGTGTTGGATTATAGTAAGCAGCTCTCTGAATAAGATGTAGACCACAGAATGCCTTCATTTTGCATTTTCAGTTGGGTCAAGATGAAAGGATTAAGTTGGGGACAATTAATGATATGAGTCTTATTCCTCAAATGTATAAAATTGAAGTAAGTATATCTTTCCTGACTTCTAATGTAATGCTTCAGAGGATGGAGAGATGGCTCTGATAGTTGAGAGCACCCAAGTTCAGTCCCCGGTACCCACATGGGGTGGCTCACAACCTCCTGTATTTCCAGCTCCAGAGGATCTAACACTTATAGAGAGAATCTCTTATGTACTGTGTGGAAGCGTCACCTGCCAATAAAAAGCTGATGGCGTATTAACTGAGGCAGGAGCTAGAGGGTAGGACATTTGGCAGAAAGAGATAGGGTTCAGGGAAGGAGTCAGGAACAGGAGATGTCTCCTTGGCCTGGAGGGAGATGGGCAGATGAAAAGCAGGAGAGGTAACCAAGGAGAGAGCCATGTGGCAGACATAGACTAAAATAAACAGGTTATATAAGTTATAAACTAGTCAGGGAATAAACCCAAGCACTGTAATGAATAATTAAATCTCAGAGTTGTTATTGTAGGAACAGAGACTGGGTAAAAAAGCTCGTGGCTACAAACACCTCTGGCTTTCTCTGGTACCTGCACTTATGTGCACAAGCCCACACAAAGTTACACATGCATAATTTAAAGATAATAAAACTAAATCTAAAAACACAAACCACAAAAAACCCCTTCGAAACAGAATTTGACTAGGACTTTCCAAATCAAATTCCCTTTGATATGGCGAGAGTCATTTAAAGAGAAGGTTTTTGGAACCTGAGTGTATTACCTTCTTATGTGCAGCATTGTGTTAAATCAACATCTCTTAGCATTTCCCTGTTAGCAAAGTCAAACAGAAATGTCTCAGAAAAATTACAAGTCTCAACAGTGGTTTGGATGTGGTGGGCATCTTTTGTAGTATTGGGAAGTCAAGATCCCATGCTCAAGGGCTTTTCTGCGCAGGATTCCAAGCAGAGCTGAAACAGTACACTTTCTTGTAAAGTTTACTGACACTCACAGGAACCCTTTGTCCTCTCCTCTCGGAGCTAAGTGCTGCAGAGGCTGGGTTAGGGTCGAGACTAATTTGGATTAAAGATCAGAAAGTGTGACAGAGAGTTGTATTGCTTTAGATCTGTGTATATGATCTGGTTTTTTAAGAGGATATGTATGGACATCTTTTTGTGTTCTACCAAAACTTCAATGCCAAAGGGCCAGTAACAGTACTTCCCCCCCACTCCTTGTGGGGAAAACAAAACAAGGAAACTATAGTTTAGTAGGTCAAACATTTGGCTATTGTTGCTAATGTCATCATAAGGGGAAATGTATTTAGCATGACTTCACACAACAACACCCTCCCTTTCCTAACTGGTTTGGTATCAGAATGTACAGGTGGTCTTTACCACATAAAACCTTCAAGCTGGGCTCGCTGGTGGCTTGGATTGTAATCATTTTGACTCCTCTGGAGACAAGCCACCTTGAATGATGAAAGTCAAGTGAAAATTCATGTTTTTATATGTGTACATGTGTGTATACATACACATATGCATGTTCCATGTAGAAATAAGACAACCTGGAAGAATTGATTTTCTCTTTCTATCCCTGTGGATGCTCTGAGTTCAGTCTTGCCCACCCTTGAATCTTCTAGCTTTTAAGAGAGTCCTGGAAATCAAAATGATAGAAAGGCCTTCTTTTTTGTCTTTAAGAGCACACTTAACTATTTTAACCCATCTGTCTTACCTAAGGTTTGATGGTTAGTTTTAGCTATCAACTTTACATAATCTAGAATCATCTGGGAATTGAGTCACAGTGAGCAACTATCTAGACTAGGTTGGCCTATGGGCTTGTCTGTGGAGCATTATCTTGCTTACATTAATCAAGGTGGGAAGACCTGCCCACTGTAGGTGGCACCACACCCTAGGAAGGGGATTCTGCAGTTCAGAAGATTGGACACTACCATGCACACATTCATTCATTGTTCTCTTCCTGTCACTGGATGTGGTATGAGCAGATCTCCTCATGCTTCTTCCACTGTGACTTCCCTGCTATGATGGACTGTAACCCAGAACTGTGAGTAAAATAAACCCTTTCTCCTGGAAGCTGTTTTTGTCAGCGTTTTACCACAGCAACGGGAATGGAATTAACATGTAGGATATTGCCAAAATGTGAAGTGACCTGCAAGTCTGTGACCCATGGGTCTGTTCTAGGTTGGAAGTGTGAATCCTGTTGAAAACTTCCATTTCATAATAAGACAGAAGATTGCCAGCTTTGAGGAAGGTAAGAGGCGCGCCACTCTCTTGGGTTTAAGAGAAGGTAGCTAGTCTGACTAACTTAAGGTCTGGATTCGGAGCTGAGGTGTTCTGCTGCAATGCATTCTCAGTAGTGGTCTTCATGGCTGATCTGTGCTGCTTGCCAGGGCTTACTGAGTTACAGTGGGGTGGGGTGGTCAGCACAGCACAGATCGGCCAGAGATGAGACTATAGGGCCAGTCTGCCTGTTGCAGAAGCTTTGGATCAGGACTATGGAACGTTTATTTCCACCTCCTTGAAGTTCTTTGGTGTCCTTTGAGTGAGGTAGATCCCATCTTTCTATCTTTTGGAATCCGATCCTTGCACCAGGCCCCATCTGTACAGTCTCCGAAGGATGCTGCTGCTTCTAGGCTCGACTCTTCTCACTGGCCGTGTCCTCACCTTCCCTCAGCATATAGTACTGGTAACTCCATTCAGGTTGTGACTAATGTCAAAACACCTCACAGAGATGAATGGGGGCTCAGTGACCTGTTCACGTGATCACATTATTGCTCATGAAATTTACTCTTAGAAAGGCAGCAAATAGTAGTTAGTGAACCTGTAGGTTGTTGGTTTGTTTACTTTTTCTCTTTTGTTTGTTTGAGACAAAGTTTTCTGTGTAGCCCTGGCTGTTCTGGAACTTGATCAGACTGGCCTCAAGCTCAGAGATCTGCCTATCTCTGCCTCTGCCTCCCAAGTGCTAGGAATAAAGGTGTGTGCCACCATGGCCAGCTGTTTTTATGTTCATTCTGGACATCCAGTTTTGCTCCCCAGATTCAGGTTGTTTATGAGTTGCCTTATCTATGTGTGTTTATCTTCATGTATGCATAGAAATCTCTTTTCCAACATGGCAGCTTTTTAGTGCAAAACTGAATCTTAGGTACCACCCACTCCTCCCTACCTAGCACAGGTATGTAGTCTGGGCTCTGACAGGACAGCTGGACTGGCTGTGTTATTGTCCAGTGACAAGCATAACGCACAAAGCTCAGAAGGCACCAACAGTTCCCAGGTCAGGTCCCATTGGTGGGCACACCAGAGGCCACTGCTTGACCCTTTCCTAAGAGTGACCAGTCTGTGGTCTGACGATCTGAGGACAGAAGGGCTCTGTGTATGTTCTGTGTTTGAGACACAGGAAGAGGCTTTTGTATTGTTAAGTATTACTATATAGGAAAAAAAGCCTTTGAATTGTAAGACAGAAGAAAACTTCATCTAAACCGGGCCTGGTGGCTAATGCCTTTAATCCCAACAATTGGAGGACAGAGGCAAATGGATCTCTGAGCTTGAGGCCAGCCTGGTCTACAGAGCTAGTTCCAGGACAGCCAAGGGTACACAGAGAAACCCTGGCTCAAACAAACAAACAAAAATCCCCTAAAACCAAAGACTGAACATCTCTTCATCTAAACAGAAGGAAATGTAGAAGTCTGGGCACAGTCTCAGGAGTGGCGGAACAGTGCCTCAGACATCGTCTGTCACTGCGTGCGGGTCCCAGGGCTTGGCAGGCAGAGGCAGGAAGAGTGCCATCTCCTTTTCTCTCTCATGAATTGACATCATCAGTTGGCAAGGGACTTTTAGAGTGACTTTGTGTTTGGAGGCCAGATAAATTAGAGGACCATGTTGTCAGTCGTGTGTGTGTATAAAAATGTTTTTTTTTGTCTTCCTGTTTTTTTTGTTTTAAGCTAGGGTCTCAGTGTGTAATCCTTTGTAGACCAGGTTGGCCTCTGCCTCCCAAGTGCCTGTATTAAAAGGAATGAGCCAACACTTCTGGCATGTTAGAGAAAGATTTAAACCTTAGCTTTTAATTGCTTATTGTCTGGTCAGTCAGTGTCCACTGACCTCCTCTGGAGGTGGCTGGTCTTCCAGATTCCTGTGGGATGGTCTGTTTCTTCAGGGACTAAATATGGCTATGATCACCACTGTTCATTGTCTACTGTGTAGAGAATGTTGGGCTAGCCTTTATCCTAGCACTCACTATCCTAGTATAGCTGGCACAGCAACCCTGCAGTCACATTGAGAAAACAGAGAAAATGTTAGAACTTTATAGGGGTGTTTGAGAGGGCCATTCTTATTCAGGAAACACTTGGGTGGGTGTTGAGAGCAGAAAGTGAATCCTTGTCCCTAGGCTTGGTCATCACTCATTGTTAGGGCTTCAGAAGAAGGGAAATGCATAGCTGCTTAGAAAGTAGAAATCCTGGGGCTAGAGTGGACTCAGTGGTTAAGAGCACTGACTGCTCTTCCAGAGGTCCTGAGTTCAATTCCCAGCAACCACATGGTGGCTCACAACCATCTGTAATGGGATTCCATGCCCTCTTCTGGTGTGTCTGAAAACAGCTACACTGTACTCACATATATGAAATAAATACATAATCAAACAAATAAATAAAAGGGTTAAAAAAAGGTTTCAATCCCAGAACTGGGCCTAGAGAGGAGGGGTGAGGAGGACTGAGAAGAGGTGAGAGGAAGGGAAAGTGAGTGAATTAACCATGGGCATGTCTGTGTTTTTCACCACGGGTTCCCATATGATAACCACAAAACCAAGATGGTCGAAACTATGGCTGGCACTGCCCAGTTTATGTACTATACTGGGTGACACTGGTGAAGGGGAAGTTGGTGTCTGGAATTACTTCCACCCAGGCAGAAGTGTTCTCAGAAGACCAAAGTTTGATGAGAACATGAGAAAGAACCTTCCAGAGAGTCTCTTCTATCTTAGGAAAACATGGTTCTGTTGAGCCACAGCAATGGGGGGTTTGAATCAGTCTTAGGCATTAACAAGACAAACAGACCACATGGCATATAGGTTTTAAGAGGTATGATTATATTCATTTTGCTGATGAAAAACAATGTTACATTGGAAGAGATGGACCTAAAAAATCATGCAGGGGGTTGAACATAAGCCTCATTCACATACTGGATTTCCCTATTTTGCCAGACTGTTTCCCTGTTTTCCTAACAACCTCTTTTCCTACATTTAATTTTTAAAATTGTATTTAATTTGTGTGTGTGTGTGCATGCGTGCGCGTGTGCGTGCGTGTGCGTGCATGTGTGCCAGAAGACAACCTGCAGCAGTTGGTTTTCTCCTTCTGTCATGAGGGTCTCCAGGATCCAACTCGGGTCATCAGGCTTGGCATCGAGCAGCTTTACCCACTAAGCTATTTTGGTGGCCCCTTTTCCTACTTCCTGCATACTATGTCACATATCTAAAACCACGCATCTGGGATGGGCCTTTTGATCAGGATGTTCTTTTACTTTGGATGTGACCCTGCCAGTGTTGTGACAGTGGATGTCCTCTGTACTTCCACCTAGGGTGTGGTGAATCACAGCTCCCCATGGCTGTCACCAGACTAGACCTGCCCCGATTGTCAACTAGTGCTTTGTGACTCCTCTTTCACACACTTGCTTCCTCCTGTAAGTTTTGTCTGCTCATCTCTCGATTGCTTTTGTTCTTCTGCTTGGGTATCTCTCTCCTGAGACCCTTTGTGATCCAGGACTTGCATTTCCTTGCCTACGAAAGTGTACTCTGTACAGATTTGAAGCGCCCTCCCTGGTCATGATCTACTTTATCTCTGCAAGAGACCTCTGTCTGGGCAAGGGAGGAGGAAGTCCTTCCTGTTCTCTAACTGATTGGACAGAGTTTAACTAACAGTAGAGTGTTGATAATATTACTTAGGTAGAACTGACCATGTTACTGGTTAAAATTCGGGAGTCCTTTCTTTCTGTCCTGTCTACTTGCAGCATAGGTCCACCGAGACCGTGGTCATGCCATCTCCTGATGTTAGCAGTCCACAGTAGATGGTTACACATTTCCTTATCTTCTGTTTTTCTTTTTTCTTTCTTTCTTTCTTTCTTTCTTTCTTTCTTTCTTTCTTTCTTTCTTTCTTTCTTTCTTTCTTTCTTTTTTCTTTTTTTT
>NC_034594.1:50993746-51033269 GCF_900095145.1 Mus pahari
AGACAGGGTTTCTCTGTATAGCCCTGGCTGTCCTGGAACTCACTTTGTAGACCAGGCTGGCCTCGAACTTAGAAATCCGCCTGCCTCTGCTTCCCAAGTGCTGGGATTAAAGGCGTGCACCACCATACCCGGCTTCTTCTGTTTTCAATGTGGGGATGATGATTCATGTTCTAATTGGGTTGGCAGTTTCCTGGCTGCTGGGCCTTCTGGGAGCTGTGGTTGATGCTTTCTCAGGTGACTTTCTAGTGAGTTCCTTCTTCCCTTTTCCCCCTGCCACTCTGTCATCAGTTTTACAATGGAGAAGTTGTTCGTCCGTGACCACATATATAATAGCATCCTTCAGTTGTGAAAGTCAGCTCATTTCCCTGTTCATTCACACTGTTCACAGGGGGGCTGCTATCATCTATGGTTTATTTATTACCTCTGAGGCTCCTCAGATCAAATCTTTCCACTTGTTTGAATATCTTTTTCAACCCAGCCGTTAGGAGGGCTGCTGAAGAGTACACAGATTTCTAACACCTTCTCTGCTCTACTTAAAAAGAATGCTGACCTGGTCTGAGGATAGACAGCAAGACAGAGGAGAAACAGTAGCTGCACAACTGTAGTCATTTCCCAATTCCCACGGGACTGAGATATGGCTGGACTGATAAATTCCACCTGAATATGGGACATTAGAAGAGCTAGGCTCTTCCTTTCAGAAAAGGACACGTGGCAACAGCTGATAGGACGGAACGGAACTTACTTAGTATTGAGACAACTTTCTCATTCCTGGATCTGGCTTTTGCGACATAGATTGTAGGATCTGTGCAGTGACAGGAACTAGAACTCTAGTCCACCAAAATGAATTTTCTTGAACACGACTGGCTTAAAAGAAAGTGTCGTGGCATTCCAGGTGGAAATGGTACGTATCTGGTCCTCTGCAGTTTATCTGATGCTGACTTTATGTGTAAGTGAGGAGTGATGCACCATGCCCATTTGATAGAGGGCACCCAGTTTCTTCTGTAGCTTCCAAAGTTCTCAATCCCCTCCCCTTTCCTTCAGTTTCTTAAGATTGAATCTCATCCTCGGGTCTCTGTGTTCCCCTTCCTCACTGCCTTCTTTGTATGTTTTCCTTACAAAACATAAAAAACATTCTCTTAAATTTAAGAGATGCTTTCTAAAATTCATTTTTCCCAAGTTCTTCCGGCACTAGGTTAAATATGCTGTAATTGAGTGGTAATGAAATTATATTATCCATCAAAACTCAGTAGATGTATTTTTCCATTCTGTTTTTATGCTATTGCTGTGTTTCATTTTCACAGAAACTTATTTATGTTATTTTTGGCCATGAGTCAGTTATGAACTGTGGATCTTTGAGCCTTGTGATCTAGAATCAATCTCCCTCCCTCCCTCCCTCTCTCCCTCCCTCCCTCCCTCTCCATCCCCCTTCCCCCCCTTTTGTAGTTTGTCCTGATATATATAATTTTGACTATGAATTAGATAATCTTTTGAAGTTTTGTGCAGATAAAGATTAGATTATCTTGTCAACCTAAAAAAGTGCTGCTAAATATCTTGAACATCTTAAAAGAAAGATATTAAATATGGCGACTACTTGTAAACATCTTTAGACCCATAATTTTTTTTTAAAGTTTGACATACTTTTTTATTCCTTCCCCAGAATAGCTCTGATGCTTGTAGTCATGAGGGAGAGAATATACAATTGCCAGTTCTTAGTGTTAGACTCTAATTCATATATTTTTTTAATATTTTTACTTGCTTCTTTTTTGACTTGATTTAAATTGTTTAGTCTCAGAACTTGAGGATCAGGCTTATTTCATGCATCATTTATCAGGACATGTCATCTTACTCGAACATAAAAGACTATTTGGACTCCTGAAGGACTTGTGGAAGAGGTGTGTTGCTATTTGACACGGTAATTACACATCAGTGGCCCTTGGAGCCGTTTTCCACTTGGGTGAATTGAGGCCCAGAACAATCCGGATGGCTTCCCACATACTACTGCAGATGTGTAAAAGACACTGTATCAGTTCCAGAGAGTCAATTCATGGCCTCCGTAACTTAAATTGGCACACAACACTACCCTGAAGTATACATTTTAGTGTAATAAAACTTATCAGCCAAATAATTAAAATGAAATCTGAAATAAAGATGAAAAGAGAAACTAGAAATGGCATTGTATGGAAACTAGAGATTACCATGTACAAGTTAACTATCATGAGAATCTTTTGAGGAGCTCAAACCATGGCTTAGTTGCTTAGGTGCCTACCATGCAAGCATGAGAACCAGAGTTTAGATTCTTAGCTCTCACATAAAATAGCCCAGGCATGATGGTGGATGCTCGTAACTCCCTGGGGAGGAGAGTCAGGTGATGCTTGGAGTTCATTGGCTAGCTAGCCTACCCAAATTGGTGGGGGTTCTGTGAGAGGAAGGGTGGTTCAGTGGGTAAATGTTCTCACTGTGTAAACCTGATGGCCTGAGTTTGATCTCTCGAATCCACATAAGATGGGAGGGCTGTCTCTCTGTCTCTCTCTCTCTCTCTCTCTCTCTCTCACACACACACACATACACACACATTTTCTTTCTATCATAATGCTAATAATAAATTTAAAAAAATAAGGTGGAACATGAAGAAGGCATTTTAATATTGACTTCTGGTCTCTAAATGTTAGTGCTCATACACACATGTGTGCCTGTAGGGGAACCCTGCTAATTAAGGTTGAATAAGGTTGAAGTCTACTGTGACCACATAGCTCCTCTGAGTTCAACACAGAATTACCAGCCTGGCTCCCCCTTCTCTGACCTTGTGTTGGGAGCCTGACCTCCCACACCCTCAACCTGGGGAAGGTTGAATAGTCCTTGGCAGAGCTACAAGTCTTAGATGGTTTGTTTCTCCATTCGGTGCCATAAAGAGGCTTGCTTGAAACTTGATGGATAAGTCCTCCCTGCCCCCCAATGGGAAAGACACCTTTTTCTCTGGCTGAAAATGTAAATTAAAATTTTTGAGATTTATTTTATGTATGTGTATATTTTGCATGCATGCATATCTGTGCATTGTGGGTCCTATGAAAGTCCTGACAGGAGAAGCCATCAGATCCCCTGACACTGGAGTTACAGGAAGTGGTGAGCTGCCACTCGGGTGATAGGGATTGAACATAGGTCCTCTGGAAGAGCAGTCAGTGCTTTTAATACTTGAGCCATCTTTCCAGTTTCCAAAGTGTAGAACTTTGCCTTTCCTGCCTCAGATAGTTAGAAGAGGCCAGTATCTATACAGACATTTCCTTCTACATACTAAACCACCAGCTTGCATTGGTGACATCTGCCGTCAAGGAGACAGGGCACGACACTCATAGGTGGGCTCTGTGGAAATGCAGAGTTTGTAGGTACTCAGGAGGGAAGGGCGTGTCATTCAGCCTGCTGCCAGAGTTTATACTTGCACGTGGTACGATTTATAAGGCAGAAAGCAGTGAAGTGCTTACTCATGGCAATTTGCTCCCCCCCCCCCCCCACTGTCTATAGATTCTGGGTCTTTGTTGCATGGTAGATCATTGCCTTGCAGACTGTTGTGCTTGGTGCTTGAATTGGGCTGTCTTAAAGATTGCTTCTCAGGCCCAGCTGGTGGAAAAGAAAACTGATTTCTGATGGTGCTGATGTGCAAACTGCTTTAATCAATGACTTAAAGTGACTGCTAGTAGCAAACAACAGAAGCTCTTAACCAATTAAGATGTTTAGGAAAGGATGTTAGACTTTTGTTAAAATGGGCACTAATCAGCTGAAATGTGTCGAGAGGAGCTGAGAAGCAGCTTGGAGTCTCACTTAAATGTAATAAAAGCAGTCCTTTTCTTTCAGATTGCAAGCCCAAGGCCAAAAATATGCTGACGCAGGAAGGGGTGGCAAGCGTGATCCGGACAGTCAGTCCTCTTAGGGCCATGTGTAGCTCCATGGGACTTGAAACTAAAAATGCCAAGTGCTTGCTTCCCAGACCAGCAGTGGGAAAGGCGTTTGATTCACACACACAAGAGTTTAGCAGAGATTAGGAATGGCGTCAGCAGAGAGGGCTGTAGAAATGAGCTTCTATTGAACAAGAGCCATTCTTCCTGTTCTCTCATTTCCGGTAGTATTTTGTATACACTGGGGCTGGTTTTCCAGCTGAGCCTCGGTGGCTGTTCACTAGGAGAAATGTGCAGGGTTTCCCCACTGAGGTTTGGCTCTGGAAATCTCCTGTGTAGGTTGTAGTCACTGTTGGTGCCAGCTCTCTACAGCTGTTTGGAAGGAAATGTTTGTGCGGTGAGGTCTCCCTGTAAGTGTGTTTTAGGGGAGCTTTCACGATTTCATAGAGCTTTTCTGTCACCCTGCAATCCAGTGGGAACAATGTTTCCTTCCCCGAGAAGCTCCTCCTGTCTGCCTGGAGTTGTTCTTGCTTCTCATCCCACCATGAGCAAATAGTTTCTGTCTGAAGTGAAGTGCTTTTTCTAGAAAAGTCTAGTGGAATCGTTCACTGGCAGTGCTTTGCCTCCAGCTTTTGACTGATGGTGTTTTCAAGGTTGTCCGCATTAGTGTATAGCAGACCTTGACCCCTGTATGTCAGCAGACTGCTTATTCCTCAGCAGCACAAGTACAGAACCTTACCTTTGACCTGCTTACCTCTTCAGGAACACCACCTCATGTTTATCCAGCCACCAGATGGACACGTGCATTGTTTCAGGTTGTGCTGCTCTGACATTTGTATGCATGGGTGGTTTGTGTGTGTTGAACTTTATGAAAAAAATTTAAAATGTATTATTATTATTGTTACTAATTTGTGTGTGTATTTGTTTGTGCGTGTGTATTTGTATAGATGTGTGCATGTGCATGTTTATGTATGTGTCTGTGCACTCCTTTGCACGTGTGTACGTATGCTTGCGGACTTGCCTCATGCCCCGTTTGGAGGTCAAAGGAGGCTGTTCTTTTTCTTCCACCCTGGGTTCCAGGGATTGACCGCAAGTTATCAGGCAGTTCCACCCAATGAGCTGTCTCACTGACTCCATTTTAACTTTGGGAGCCACACTCTTAAAAAGAAGCCTATCATACAAACAGTGTTTCTGTTGAGTTTTGATAACCTGTGTAATCTTCTATTTCGATATTTCATTATGTTTTAAAGTGTAGCTGTTTGTAAACTATTCATGTATCTTGTGTGTGTGTGTGTGTGTGTGTGTATGAGTTGACATTCCAAGTTTTTGATGACTTTTAACCAGTTTTATCATATTGCGATACAGAGATATGTATGTTCTGGTTAAGTTACTTATCAAATATGATTTGCGAATATGTGTTGTCTGTGACTTGCCTTTTTAAAAAGTTGCTCTTAATTATGTAAATGTGTGTGTGTTATATATGTGTGCGCCACATGTGTGTGGACGCTCACGGAAGCTTTGGATCCTGGAGCTGGAGTTACAGGAAGTTGCAAGCCACCTAATGAGACTGAACTTGGGCCCTGTGGAAGAGCTGTATGCTCAGGAGCAGGCTTTCAGGTCAGGTCCATCTCAGATTCTCCAGGGCCTGTGTCCCAAGGGGCTGGCGTCTTCCTTCAGGGATGTACTTTCAACCAAGGGCTATGTCAGTATTCATCTTGGTTTTAAATTCTAGGCCTCTCACTGGTTTGGAGCTCAGCATGTAACCTGGGGTTGCTGGTCTTTTCTTACATAGGCCTTTACAGCCAGACATCCAGTCTGGGCAGTTCTTCAGCCATACATCCTAAATTGTGTGTTATGAGCTTAGTTTTTAACATTTTCTGGTATCTTTCATGGTTTTTTTTTTTTTTTTGACTGCTGGGTTATTTTGAAACATTTGTTTTATTTGTTTGGTTTTATCTTTTGTGTCAGGGTCTCATTATATAGTTCAGACTGCCCTTGAACCTACTATATCCTGTACACCAGTCTGGCCTTGAATTCATTTCTTTTTCCCTCAGCCTCCCAGGTTCTGTGATTACAGACATGTGCCACTATGCCAAGCAATAAATGTATTTTGAATTTTTCAAATATTGGGAACTTTCCAACTCACTGTTGGTTTTGAATTGAATTCTGCTATGATTAAAAAGCATTAGGAATAGTGAGGGGCCTTTTTCTGAGACCTTTTATGGCTTACCACATAGTTTCCTCTGACATGTTCCCTGTGGCCTGACAAGGAGAGCACATTCTGCTGCCCTTGGCTGAAGGGTCCTGGGAGCGTTAGTTTGACTGGTCATTTGTTCTGATGCATGTCTTTGTTGATTTTCTATCTAGTGCTGGGTATTGAAAGTGACTCACCTCGAGAGCTTTTGAGTGAGTGAGACCTTTGTAATCTTTGTCACTTACTAAGAGACAGAAGTGAATTCCTACACGCCACCAAAAAGAAAACCTGGTCATAGGGTATTGTAGTTTTAGAAAAATGAACTCAGATACATTTGTTGCAAGGTTATACTTGTTTTTAGAACCTTTTACCTTTCAAAAAGAATTTGTTCATATTGTTAAAAGGTGAGGCTATGCGGGGCAGGAAATATTATATAGATTTCAGAATTTCTTAGAGCATAAAGGTCATTCCTTGTGAGACACAAACAGAGTTTTAATGACAGTCGATGCTTTAGTGTGCTGGGTTAACCAGTGTTTATAATTGACAAAACTGTTGCTTGTTACTCCTTTCATCTGGGCTTTCTTTTATGCCACTTTTATTAAGCTCATGTTTATTCTTTTATCTTATGTACTGAAAAGAAAATGCATATGGAATAATCTAGGATATATAATTCTATAATTTCTTCCATTTCTTTAATTTTCAATATATTTTAAAATGTTTATTAAAAATTTTTACATATATATAATATATATTTATGTGTGAATATATACATATATGTATGTGTGTGTAAATATATATGTATTTACACACATACGTGTGTGTGTGTGTGTGTGAATGCCATGTGTGTATAAGTTGGTACCTGCAGAGACCAGTTAAAGAGGGTCAGATCCTGGAGCTGGAGTTTTAGACAGTTGTGAGCTGCCATATGGGTGCTGGAGTTGAACCTGGGTCATCTGGAAGAGTAGCCAGTGCTCTTAACCATTGAGCCCTTTTTCTAGCTCCCTAAAATGGATTTTTGAGGGATTGGAGGTAGTTTAGAACCATCTGTAACTGTAGTTCCAGAGTATCCTACCCTGTCTTCTGATTGTTTTGGATATGAGGAAGGCACAAGGTGCACATACATATAGGAAGCAAAAGCTTACACACACACACACACACACACACACACCCCACCCCAAAAGACAACAAAAAATTAATAAAATTATTTTTAAAGTTATTTTTGAATTGACACTTAAATAAAAATTGAACATATTAATGAGGTAGTATGATATGTTAAAAAATTTTAATGACTTTTATTTGTGTAAGTATTTTGTCTGCATGTGTGTTAGAAAATACATACAGGATAATGTAGGCTGCATAAGGAGGTCATAAGGAGGTGTGGGCTCCCTGGTTTAGAGGTCTAGATAGTTGTAAGACAGTTTCGACTCTGTTGTGAAAGGAATCTCAACAAGAGATTATCTAGATTAGGTAGTTGGTGTGTCTATGGGGGATTATCCTGATTATGTTAACTAGGTGGGAAGACTTGCCCGCTGTGGGTGACACCATTCCATTCTGGACTGTGTTAGTGTAGAGAAATCTAGCTAAAGACAAAAATACATTCATTACTTTATTGCTTTCTGTCCTTGAGCATGGATATGTAGTATGACTTACTGTTTCAAGTTCTTGTAGCCTTGACTTCCACACTGAAGAACTGTAACCTGAATTGTGAGCAAAATAAACCCTTTCCCTCTCAAGTTGCTTTTGCCAGGGTAATTTATCACAGCAACAGGAAAAGAAACAAATACATATAATTACGATCATATCGGATATGCCTCAACTCCTGTGTTGTATATAGTTTCTTACATAGCTCATTCTTTGTGGATTTTCTTTTTTTTTTTTTCCAACTTTTTATTAGATAGTTTCTTCATTTACATTTCAAACATCACTGAAACTATTTCCATTTCTGTAAAATTAAAAGGAGTTGGAGACTGTTGAGTAAACAGCAAGCACCAACTATACAGTGTGTTATTTTAAATTAAAGGTACCCCAAGGAAGCGCCTTCACTCCACACGGTTTTAGAGGGTCAGACCAGTGAGACTGGATCGTTTGTTCATGGACTCAGCAAAGGTTTGTGGAATGTCACCTGTGAGCCAGTTATAATGGCAAGACAGTTAGCAAACAGAATACTGTGTGTGCCCCGTAGTGATTAGTACCTAGCAGTTTCCTAGCGCTCCTAGAGCGGAGTTAGACACATTGACTTAAAGCAGCAGAAGCATGCTTCAAATTCATGGCCGCCTTTTCCTTAACTGTTGTTGGGAATGCATGTATGTATATAAATATGACCTGTGTTGACTGTATACTGCTTCTCCTACGTATGTTTATAGGGTTGATCATTTGGTGTTGGGTAACTGGCTTCATGCTTTTCCTTGGGGAACATTGCTTCTTGTATAGCTTCGCTGACACTTCTAGGAGACATAATCTCACAGCCAACTTCCTGTTCTTCTGGCTCTTACAATCTTTCTGCTCCCTCTTCAGGAATGATCCCTGAGTCTTAGGTACAGGAGTTGTAGATGTATTCTTGGATGCTGTTAATAACGTATTGATCAATTAAAAAAAAAAGGAAGAGAAAAGCCAAGGAAGATTGATGTCACCATGCTGAAGACTGGAAGCCTGAACTCAATGCTTGGCAAATTTTGTTTCTTTTGAGGACGTGTGGGGAATATGTTTAGTAGCTCTGTGTAACTTTTGGTGACACCTGGCTGTGCTTGGTGTTCTTGGCTTATGATATATTACTGTAGTCTCTGCTTCCTTCTAACATGGAATTTGTCATATGTGTTTGTGTCTAAATTTGCTGTTGCTTAGTGACCTCATTTTAATTACGTCTCCAAGGGTCTTATTTCCAAGTAAGGTCACATTGTCAGGTTCTAAAATGGGTATGAATTTTGGGAGAAATCTATCCAGCTGATTACAGTATTATAAAGGGAGATTATACAGAATGATAGGACTGGGCCTTCTGTAGTAAGATAGTCTGTGCTACTGCGCAGAGCGTTGGAGACCTCACTGATGTGGAAGGAAGAGTCCAGTGAGTGCTCATTGTGTTTGCAGGCAGGAACAGCACGCTCCTCTAAAGCAGACCATGCATGGCTCTGCTTCAGGAAAGCCAGCATGGTCCCTGGAGGATAGAAGGAGAAGGGGTTAGAGCGGTAGCTGGACAGGTATCACAGAGACCTGGATCTTCAGGAAACCGCTGAAGGGTGATGAGCAGGAGGGGATCTGATTGACCTGTGTCTTATGCCTCCGTGAAAGAGGTAGACACGATAGAGGATTGGAAATGTTACTGGGTTAAATCGGCATGGCAGCGGGGTGGGGGCGGGTGGAAGCAAGGATTAGTGGAAAGAAGCCTTGATAGGGTTTGCAGTACAGTTTTGCTGATCAGGTCTGGGAGGAGGAAGGGTGACTCCCAGTGTTTTTGTCTTGAGCGTCTAGAAGGAATTGCCATGGGTGAGAGCAGAGTGGCATGTAATGTTGGTTATCAGATCTGGACTTAAATACTTCCGGGGGAAGTGACCACAGAACAGATCTATAAAGCCATGAGACTGGATGTGATCCTTCAGCAGTGGAAGAAGGCAGGGACGATGTTACGTAGTAGAGGGAAGCAGGTGAGCAGCGGCTGAGGAAGTGCCCAAGGGTAGGTCATAAAGGTTGGGTAAGAGGCCCCCCAAAGTACCCTGAACACTTTCTTATGTTCGTGGTGTTGGTGGCACCTTCCCCAAATACGTCTTTGTTATTTTTGTCCCTTTACTGTCCAACTGTTTCAGTCCACTTTGTAGTCACTTTTAAGTTCCCTTCATTTCTAAATTCATTCTCTCGGATCTTCCCATCCTAACTACTGCCGTGCTATCCCAAGCTATCATTCTTTCACCACTGTTCAGACCCAGCAGCCTATGTTAGTTATCCATAAAGTTCTTATCTACAGTCTAGCCCATGCGTTTGTACAGATTTAGCTTAGAGTATGCGGGTCAGCCCTTTTTAATCATGCACCATGTCTTTGAAATCAGTCCACCACCTAAGACTTGCTGCCATGCTACTACTCTGACACATCATTCTCGTGGTCTCTTCTACAAAACCTATACTCAAACAGTATTCCCAGTGACCCCTTCCTGATGGGAGCTTTCTTTTCTGTCTGTGCTTGTTCATGTTTTTCTATCTGAAAAACAAACAAACAAACAAAAAACAAAACAAAAACCTATTATCTTTTCTCTTTCCCAGACGTACTCTGAAAATTCCTGTGCTTTCGGAGCCTATAGGTAGTAATGTCTAGTCATTGTTTTCTTAATAGTGTAATTCATTATCCTGGTAATGTAGTTAGTGAGTCCATCACCAGTGAGACAAAATGACTTAAATGTTTTCCTCTGATGTCTGTACACCGCCAGCTCACAGTGAGCTACTTTATTTGTGTTGTTAACTTTAACAGATGAGAGCTTGGAAGGAACAAAAATTTGAATTTTTGAGTTGCACCAGAATTTTTTCTTTGATTATTTCAATCAGTTTCCAAATCAGTTTCGAAATTGTAAACCTAAGAAAGAAGAAATAGAACATATTAGTGACTTTTCTCACTACAGTGGCACAATTCTTGACAACAGCATCTTGCAGAAGAAGTTCTTTATTTTGGCTCACAGTTTGTAGGGAGACTGTCCTTAGTAGTAGGGAAAACATGGCAGCAGGATGTGAGGTAGCTGCTCACACTGCAGCTACAGCCAGGAGTCAGAGAGACATGAATATTGGTTCTCTGCTTGTTTTCTCTTATTTTCAGTCTAGGACCCAGTACATGAGTTGTCATTTTATGTCTTAGTCATTGCTCTGTTTCTGTGAAGGAAGAGACACACACTCACTCCAGCAACTTTTATAGAGGAAAACATTTCATTGGGGTGGCCTACAGGTTCAGAGCTTTAGTCTTTATCATCATGGTGGGAAACATGGTGGCATGCAGACAGACAAGGTGCTGGAGTGGTAGCTGAGAGTTCTACATCTTGATCCCCAGGCAGCAGGAAGAGAAAGAGATACTGGGCTTGGCTTGAGCATTGGAAACCTCAGAGCACACACCCAGTGATACTCTTCCTCTATTTAGGCCACACCTACTCCAAAAAGGCCAGACTTCCTAATAGTGCTACTCCCTAGTGACCACGCATATGAGTCTGTGGGGTCATTCCTGTTCAAACCACCACAACTACTCACACTGAAGGTGGGTCTTCTCTCAGTTAAACTCTGGAAATTCCCTCAAAGATACAACAGAGGTATGTTTCCTAGGGGATTCCAAGTCCAGGAGAGTTGGCCACCTAGAAGATTAACCATCACATAGAGAAATATAGCTTTTCTGTATTTTGAACTCTAGATATTAAATGTTCTTCATTAAGCAGTAGAAAATAATGTAAATGAGAGAAAAAGGAGACAGTCTGAGGACTTCTTAAGGGAAGGTGCTGTATTAACAAAGGGTATGAATGGAGTTCTAAGGACTTATGTAGAATACGGTTTTCTAAAATGTCTGGTAGTGATATTTCAAGAGTGACACAAATTCTTTTTTTATGTATGAATATTTTTTTATTTGATATTTTCTTTATTTACATTTCAAATGCTATCCCGAAAGTTCCCTATACCCTCCCCCTGCCCCTACCCACCCACTCCCACTTCTTGATTCTGGTGTTCCCCTGTGCTGGGTCATATAAAGTTTGCAAGACAAAGGGGCCTCTCTTCCCAGTGATGGCCAATTAGGCCATCTTCTGCTACATATGCAGCTAGAGACACGAGCTCAGGGGGTACTGGTTAGTTCATATTGTTGTTCCACCTATAGGGTTGCATCCCTCTTCAGTTCCTTGGGTACTTTCTCTAGCTCCTCCATTGGAGGCCCTGTGCTCCATCCAATAGCTGGCTGTGAGCATCCATGTCTGTGTTTGCCAGGCACTGGCATAGCCTCACAAGAGGCCACTATATCAGGGTCTCTTCAGCAGAATCTTGCTGGCACGTGCATTAGTATCTGGGTTTGGTGGCTGCTGATGGGATGGATTCCCGGATGGGGTAGTCTCTGGATAGTCCATCCTTTCATCTTAGCTCTAAATTTTGAGTGAAGCAGATTCTTGATGCACTGTGTAAACAGTGTGCTGCTGCCTCTGTCTCCAGTGTGCACAGAAGCACCTTTCCTTGCTGGCTGCCTGTGTGTCGGCTGACTCATCACTCACTCTATAGTGTCAACTGATACATGAATTTCAATTTCATTCAATTACCAAGTTTTAATTGGATCCCATTGCCAGATTGGTCTCCTGTTCCAGACTGTCTCTCTCAGCTATGCTGTTACTATGACTACTTGGTTTCTTCTGCTTCATCCCTGATGTCATCCCGGCAGTAGTGGATGACATCAACACCTACTCAGGTAGAATCCAGACAGTTGCTGCAAAACACTGTCACCTTGCACTCGCTTTCTACTTACTGTCCATCTGGGATAGGACCAGACCGTGGTGCTAAGGCTCTTAATTGCCCTGTATCTTTTTTATTTAGTAACTTTTGCCAATTGTAAGAGTTCTGGGACCTTAGGAACTTGTGGAAGCCATCTTTCTCGTCCCTTCCTGCCTCTCACCGAGCCCAGAGCATTCTTTTAAGAGTATGACATATACCGTACATAACCATCTGGCGTACAGTTTACATAAATGAGCCAGAAGACATTGCTTGCTTATTTAATGAGAAAGTCTTCCTTTGCTTGCTTGCTTATGGTAACTTGGTGTAGGGTTTTTTTTTTTTCTCTCTTCAAATGTATTCCTTTTTTTCTGGAGCTGGAGAAGATGAATCATTTCAGAGAGAGGATAATCTTTGTTCTGTATTATACTGCTGTGTTGCTATGTTTCTTGTGTTAATTGATGATCTTTATGTTTTCTGAGAAATGTTCAGTGGGCTTTTAATGTTTAACATATGTGTTCTTAATGAAAAAAAAGACAAAACAAAGTCATAAGATGCTATGGAGTTCTTCCATTGACCATGAAATTTAAAAATTGCCATCGGCCTGGAGGAGATCTGGTCTTAAAACCAAACTGTTTAAGATGAGGAGTACTATCCATCCAGATTTTAAAATGACATGTTGTTATGCTTTTTAGCATGTGGTTGAGCTCACAGCCTGTGACCTCACTGGATGTCATTTTTCTAGTTTCTTCTTAGCGCTCACTTCCATTTTTATTCTACAGGGTAAACTAAGATTGAGAGGCCTTCAGTATCTTCCTTTCTTGTAGCTACAGAAGTAAGACTCACAGTTAACACAAATAAAAACAAAAATAAAACAAGAGAGATCTTATAGTCCTTAGGAATAGAATCTGACAATAAAGACTTTGCATTTACTCTGCTCCCTGCGCCTGCGGTTTTAATTTAACACATCAATGAAAAGACAGCATTTAAAAAGGGAGGGAACACCCAGCAGGACTTACTTTTATTAGTGCAATTTGTAAGAAATTACTGCATTTAATGAGAAAATCGTTAAGCATGAAAAAAAACGGGCTGTGATGGAACTTGTGGAGCTTAGAGGGTGAGATTTTAATTGAGTTTTTTACTTATTGGAGAGAGTTGGTGATGACAATGATGTTGTTAGTAATAATAATAACAACAATAATAATAACAATAATAATCTGGGGCTGCACCTCTTCTTTGAGGAGGTCAGCACTCTGTATTTAGTTCTGCTCCCCTGCTCCCCAGCATGCCTGGTGTGATAGTGATGGGGACCCTTGGGTACCTGTAGACCCTTTTCTCTTTCTGTGAGGAAGCCACAGCATTGTGCTCACTGGGGGATTAGGAGGCAGAGCCCTGCAGAACAGTTCCTAAGGGGCAAAGGACAAAAGAGGCAAAGGGCGAATGATGTGTACCTCACTGCTGCATGAACAGGCAATCTCAGAGGCCATTTTCAGGCTCATAAACTTTATGCCTTTTTGAAAAGTTCTGTGTCTTTTGATTTCTTTTTCCCCAATAAGAATATTCACTAGAATTTGTAAAAATGGAAGCAAGGAGCACAGACATCCAAGGAAAACTTCTTGGAATCTTAGGTTAAGAAATAAATTGGGGTGGGAGTCGGGGGCTGGAGAGATGGCTCAGTGGGTAAGAGCACTGACTGCTCTTCCAGAGGTCCTGAGTTTAATTCCCAGCAACCACATGGTGGCTCACAACCATCTATAATGGGATCTGATGCCCTCTTCTGGTGTGTCTGAAGACAGCGACAGTGTACTCATATAAATAAAAAAAAAAAAATAAATCTTTAAAGAAAGAAAGAAATCAGCCTGTCTTTTGTTGTTTGGGAAAAAGTATTTAAAATACCTTCTTTTTGTACTTAGTGATCCAGTTTGACTCCTGTGAGGACATGGGTCCTATGGGAGTCACTCAGCTGCTTCTAGGACCTCCTGTGTATTTCCACAATCATGTGATATATATATTTGAAATGTATGCCACTTAGATAAAGCTGTTATACTTAGTAAAACTAATGGTTTTTATGTGACTCTGTTTCTGTAGAGTAAGACGTATTAAATAAAAAAAGCAAACATCTAGTAAAAGTTTCAGATGTGCTGGTGAACTTTGTAGCCACTTAATTGAGTTTTGTTGTGTTCCACTTCATTAGAGAGGAAAGAGAAAATGTTGCAAAGGCTGTCTTCCTTTATCGTTCATATTAAATAATACCTTGTTCATATCCAGTTCTCCTGGAAATATCCAGTTCAAACAATGGGGCTGTCATTTTTGTCACCTCATGATAAGACACATACCAGGTGGCCTGTAGATCTAAACCTCACTCTACCCCTGTATGCATTGCATGGTCAAGACCTGGGAGGCCCAGGCGGCCCCCTGCCAGTTGCCTTTCCCATTCTCCTAGGTCTATAGACTTCTGCAGGGTTCAGTCAAAGGGAAATTGTGGCAGGAAAATGGTATGGGGATTGGCGGAAATGTCAGAGTATCTCCTTTCCTGTGATGGGCAGCATCTCTGGCCCTTCATGGCTCTGCCTCCAGCTACCCCATATTCTCTATTCTTTTTGCAACATGGCACAAGGTACTAACGGCTGCTTGCCGAGTGCTGCTTGTTTGCTGCCTTACAGAACATTCTCATGGCTTCATAGCTCTTCATCCTGAGAGTAAGGACTGCTTGGGTTACATCTCCTGTGGCAAATATTTAGACAACTTCTTTCCTTCCGGCTGATAAACTTGCAAGCTCTACCCACAGCAGCCGATTCATATCCTAGATCAGTGGTTCTCAGCCTTCTTAACAGTGCAACCCTTTAATATAGTTCCTCATGTCGTGCTGACCCCCAACCATGAAATTATTCAGTTGCCACTTAACAACTGTAAATCTGCGACTGTTGTGAATCATAGTGTAAACCTCTGTGTTTTCTGATGGTCCTAGGTGATCTCTGTGAAAGGGTTGCTTGACCCCCAAAGGGGTTGTGCCACACAGGTTGAGAACTGCTGTCCTAAAAAGAAACAAAAGGGGAGCCATTTTGTGATTATTTTAGCTGCCTGTTGTAAAAATCTACACCACAGACTCCCTTTTATTATCGAGCACATGTTCTTTCCAACTTTCTGGCAGGGGTTGCAATTTCCATGTCAATTCCATTGGTGACAAACTCCTTGCCTAGAGTTTTATCTGCTGATGGGCATCACTCATTTTTATTGTTAGTGACCTAAAATTATGTTTATTTGATTTAAATGCCTACATTTTTATTGGTGCCTTATAATTTTTAAAAATAAAGATACCATTGTCACTAGGAATATAAATCTGTTCTTACCATTTAAAAATGATTTAACTACTGATATCTGTAAAATGAGCAGTGAGCAAACTTCCCATGAGGTGATGTAGCAGGAAGGGGAGTTCAGTAGGGAGACATCCTGAATGATGCTCGGGTCCAATAAAGCCATCCAGGATGCTGTCAGGATGTCATATGTGGTATGTGACCGAGGAGAGAGCCTACCACTCTTTATGCAGTTAGATAAGAAGAAAACCCATAGTTACGTTCTTTCATTTGAATGGAAATGTCTGTATAGGTCAGAGGGAGTGGGTAAGGGACAGGCTAGGTTGTGGCCCCAGATATCCTGGCCCTTGTTACCATGCACTGAGAAGGAGGACTTGGGGTGGTATCAAGTGTCTTTTTGTAGAGGGAAGGTATGCATTTCAGAGAAAACAAGAGGAGTCTATCATTTTCCTCTGATGGAACACTTCTGAGTCTAGACATCCCTTGAGTGTGGCATGGTTGCTTGGCTCATTTCACTTATGAACAAGATCTGGACTATTGTATTAATAAGCCCATGTACAGCCTGAGTCTAGAATAGATGTCTTTGAAGCCTCTTTGAGATAAATGATTGCCTGTAGTATCCTAAGATGGATACTCCTTCCAGGGGCCATTTTTTATATTTGCTAGTAATAAGTGTTGACTCACTGGCTAATTCTGAAGGATATTTTGGTGCATTATAATTGTATCTGTGACTTAGGGAGAATGGAGTTTGTCAGGCTGTCTCTTAGCCCTGTTATTGCTATAGAAGCAGAGAAGCCCCTGGAAGTCAGCATCTCCTTCATACAGCAGAACGGGGAGCCAAAATAATAAACCAGCTAGGAAGGAATACTGGGTTTTCCCAGTCTTTTTTTTTTTTTTTTTTTTCAGTTTACTTTATTAAAGATGGCAGGGAAATGGGCTCTGCCCCCAAATGTTGGAAGGGAAGGGAAGTCTCTTGTCCCTCTCTAATATTCAGCATGTAAAGCGTTATCCACCACAGCTATGCCCTCATGTTAAATGGTTCATTATAGTCAGTGAACCACAAAATTGTCTGGGTAAAGGGGCAGAATTCAGAATCAGGGGCCAGATGCACAGGCTGTCTGACTGCCTGCTTCTAGAAGGACAAAAACCCAGCCCTTCGTCTTCATTGGATTGTTGGAAGGTCAGTGTGTTTATCTGCCTGAGTTTCTCAACCTCATGGGGGAAAGGACAGGGCATTCTGACAGACAGAATCCGAATAGGCTCTTGGGTTCTGAGAGCATCATTCTCAAATGTAAACGGGACGCTGAGACGCCTTCATTCTCCGTGTAACTTCTTTATCACATCACCATTGTGCATGGACAGTCGGCTTTGGCATTTGCCAGTTTTATTTGAGTTTGGGTATTTTCTCTGTAAACTGGTCTGTGTCTCTCTAATGCTGGTGGGTGTGAGTATGTTTGTGAGTATAGTCTGTGTGAGTGTGTTCTTTCATATTTCAGGATAAGCAGGTGAGGAAACTTTTCTTGTGAAACAGTTCAGTATCTCTTCTCTTCATTGTTTAATGGGCTCCTGTGCTAGACAACATAATCTTTTATCACTTGATCCTTTGTGTTTGTATGTATTTCTTTGTAGATTTTCCCATTTGTGTGTGTGTGTGTGTGCGTGTGCGTGTGCGTGTGCGTGTGTGTATGCGTGTGTGTGTGTGTGTATGCGTGTGTGTGTCTGTGTGTGTGTGTGTGTGTGTGTGTGTGTGTGTGTGCAGGAGCAGGCACAGTATGGTACTCCTGTAGAGGGCAACTTGTAGGAACCGATTCTCTCCATTTATCTTGTGGGTTCCAGGGACGGAACCCAGATCATCAGGCTTGGTGGCCAGTGCCCTTACCCACTGAGCCATCTGGCCCTTTCATAGCTGTTTCATAAGATGTGGACACAGATTCTCTCTCTCCTTTACTTCTGTTAATACCCATGCTCCAAGTCCTGGTTTATATGTTCCTGTGAACTTCTTAACTTCCTGCCAAGCTCTCATTCCTCTGTCCGTCTTTAAATGTCCTTTCCAAGCCCTTGGCCTTGAACCTTTTCTAATTCTATTCTTTTGAAGGAGCCAGGCTCCACCCTCATCACACTATGCAGTCTCAGGATGCTTCCTTGCACCAGTGTTTCCCGTCCAACTCTGTCTTTCTTCCCTTACTCTTGCCCAGTCACTCCAGGCACTTTCCCACCTCTGCTCTCTCTTTTTCCCTTTCCCTCTTCCTCTCCCTCTCTTTCCCTCCCTCCCCACTTGTGTGTGTGTGTGTGTGTGTGTGTGTGTGTGTGTGTGTGTGTGTGTGTGTTGTAAAGGTCAGATGTCAACTTGGGGTGTCTCCCTCTATTACTCTTCACCTTACTCCTGAGATAGCTCCTCTCACTTAGCGGGGATCCCACCAATTTAAATCGGCTAGACTGCCTAGCCAAGATGCCCTGGGATCCTTCTTTACAGGGGTGCCAGGGAGCTGAACTCATGTCCTTGTGTTGTGAGCACTCTCTGTACTAAGCCTGGGCTGTTGGAGAGAAAAGCCAGCTGCTGGAAGAAAGCCACCTTCTACCTTTCATTGCTCAGTGAAGAGCCATGTTCACTGGCAATGCCTCCTGAATCACCAACAATTTAAAGTTCATGTGATTTCATAACATTCATAACCTTCTTCATATTTACACCCTGTTGTTGTTGTCGTTGTTGTCGTTGTCGGTGTGTGTATATATTACGGTCCCCAGTAGCCTGTTCAGTCCTCAGAGGGAAGGGACTTACCCTAAACTTATTGATTCCTAAGGAACACTGCATCATATCTTGTACACAGCAGTCACACAATGAATATTAACTAGGACAAGCTGATGAAGTGGCTGGTAAATGAAGCAAAGAGAAACAGTTACTCCATAGCTTCCTAAGATACTTCATTCTCATTTCAGAAGAAATGGAGGACTTGGGGTATTTGGGATTAGTGTCCTTAACCTCTAAGGGAATTCATTTGTGCCTAGATAGATAATGCTAAGTGAACTTCCTATCAAACCGTCCACAAAAGGAGGCTGTCGTGAACTGTATTAGGAATTCCAGACACTGGGTTATTTTGCCTTTGCAAGCTGAAAGGAGAAACTGCTTTGTTTGCTTTGAGTTTCTTGTTGATGGTTCTCTCCCGCCAGATAATCAGGGTTGTATTATTTACCTCCCTAAGAAGGCCATCGGAACATGCTGTGTCTCCTTTGAATAGTATGTGGATATTAATTTACTGCCAGAGGACACATTGGGAGAGATTTCTGAAATTGCACAGGGAAGTGTTTCTTTAATCCTCAAATTTGTCAAATGCTTTATAATAATGGAGATCATAATCTCCAGGTTGGAAGGAGAAATGGAATGGTTCTTGGGGATATTTTTTCCTTCCTGAGAAATTGCTATATGAGAAAATGCTTCATTCGTTTTTTTTTTTTTTTTTCCTTTAAATACTTTCTGCATGCTTTAAGGTCCTCCGGAAATGAGTAGATGGCACTGATACAGGTCTTTTGTAAGACGCTGAGCAGTGTTCAGGTCTCTGATTCACAGAGTTAGTGGCCCCAAACCCTCACGGGCGACTCTTAGAAGCAGCTTGCTTTAATACTGCATTCTCACATACACTTTAAACAGAATGTTCAAATGAGGTCATGATTTTGGGAAACAGCAGTCGTAGGTATCTCACCGTGCCTCAGAGGCTGTCAGGCCGCCAGGCAGTGCGTGGCTCCAGGGATGAAGACGAGTGCGCTGGAGGCATGATGTCCAGGTTTCGTTGGTTTCTTCTGCTGAGGCCAAGGCGTGTTCCCGTTGCCCTCGCTGTTTTCATGCTGAAGGGTTCTTTTTTTCTTTGTTTGTGAGGCAGCCACAAGTTTCAGCTTGCCTTGCATATGATAACATTATTAATGTCCTTCTGCTTTCCAAGCCATTTATACGTTGCCTGCTAGCAGCTATTGCGTATTAAGTGCCCAGAGCTAGTGCAATGCTGAGAAGCACGGGAAATATTCAGGTCCAGGAAGGGCACATATACAGTAATGATCGCTCATTCTAATGGCGAATGTGGGCTGCTCTTTCCCAGTGCGATCTGGGATTAGTAAAAGGTAGGCTGTCGTAGCTCATTACTTTTCATTGCCTGGGGCTGTTTGACAGTTACCCTAAGTCTCAGAGTTAGGGGAGGAACTAGAGGATTAATTTCCCATGAATATATTAAGGAAAGTAGTTTTGAATTGTTCAGACTAAAAAAAACAAAACCCCCACAAGATTTATAATGAAGCAAGCAAATAAAAACATAGAACAAACCATCCTCCTACACCAGTAGAGGGAAAACTTAGAGATAATTCTAGGCACAAAAATTCTAGAAATTTAATTTTATTTCTTGACAGTTTACCAAATTTCTTTATTCAAAAGATTAACTATTTTTAATTATATGTATGTATGTGTCTGTGTAGGAGTATGTGCATGTGACTGCAGTGCCTACAGGAGCCAGAAGGGGGCATCAGCTTTCCTAGATCTAGAGTTAATAGACTGTTGTGAGCTGCCCTATGTTGGTGTTGGGAACAGAACTCTCAGCCTCTGGAAGAACAGTACATCACGTGCTCGTAACTGCTGAACTGTTCTCTACCAAATTTCTTTTCTTTTCTTTCTGTGTTTTTATTTGTTTGTTTGTTTGGTTGGTTGTTTTTGTTCTGTTTTGTTTCATGAGACAGCGTTCTTTTGTGTAGCCCTGGCTGTTCTGACCTTGCTTTGTAGACCAGGCTGGCCTCAGACTTAAATAGATCTGCCTGCCTTTGTCTCCTGAGTACTGGGACTAAAGGCATTCACCACCATGTCTGGCACCAAAGTTCTTAAATACTGACTTTTGAGATAGGATTTTGCATCGTCTCCCTTCCTAAAGAAACTTGGCTAGTATACATGCAGATTCCGAGACTCTTAACCAAGAGTTCACCCTTACAGCTGTGTACCAAGAATTGTACTATGTTCTCACAAACATCCCCACATCTGAGAGAATCAATTTATTATCTTATATTCTAGCGAGTCTCCAGTTAATAAGTCACATCGAACAATTTTTGGATACCAATGAAACACTGTATTTTATGAAAAGTATGGACTGCATCAAAGCTTTCCGGGAGGAAGCTATTCAGGTAAGTGTGCTCACTCATCTTCCAGTGGCTGACACAGGGCAGGGGCACGAGCATCCCACAGATAAGCCTAGCTTGTGGAAAGCATCCTTCTCACTATGAATTGTGCAGTATTCCAAGTCGAAGTGACTAACCGTGCCTGTCATCGTCATCTCTCGGGAGGAGTGGAGGTCGTGGTGATGGGCGGGGCAGTTCATCCCTCAGAGTTAGCTTTTTGTGACACTATTGTACAGACTTCATGCTCCTGCTTAAAGAACTGAGAAAAGTCCCATGTAACTTGTGGTGGTCCCGTCATGATAAAGGATAAACTAACTCTTGTAGGAAAATTGATGAAAGGTATATATGAGTGTGAGTGCTGAGAGGGATTTACAGAGCTGGGGTAGGTGTATGAGTGCCAGGAGAAACAAAGACGCCTACACACAGCAGTACTTTCCCAGTGCTGTAAGCGAGTTTTCTTCATTTTGTTAGGGACTTAATAGAAAATGCTTATAAACCTCTTTCAGATTATTTGTGGGCCCTTTTCCCTCTAAGCAAGAAATGAGCCAATTTGAAATCAAAGGTATGTTTTAAAGTTGGCACAGTTGTTGAGTATGTTTTTGTATAGGTGCTGATTAAATATTTGCTGAATAAACAAATACTTGATTAATTTAGGTGCTTACGAAGAATGACAGGAAAATGAGAAAATGGCTGAAATTAGAATAAAAGACTTGGAAGTAGATGATCCAAATCCTCCACAGATTAAAAACAGTGAAATTTTGGAAATGCAGAACCAAGAAAAGGCTAAGGGTGGTCCAGATGAGTTCCCTGTTCCCACCATGGGGCGGGTTAGGACTCGGGTGGGGAAACAGAAGGAAGGCTAGGATGGTTCATCTCAGCAGCCTGCGCGCACGGGGCCCTGAGCTTCATCTGCGGCACATAACAAACAAGAGAGCCAGATGGAAGGGGCGCAAAAGAAACCAGAGGCAGGTTGGCCCTTCTTCATGTAGACCTGTGTTAAGAGTAAAATTAGTTTTTTAAAAAAAACATGAAATTCATTGAAAGAAACAAAATACCAAATGGATCTTTGCTCCCTTAAGACCTTTCAGAGTCTCTAATCCATGATGGCATCTATTTCTCCTTTCCTTCCCCTCTGAGTCGTCTCCCTGACAACTGTCAGGGTCTCAGTGGTCCCGACTGGTATAGAGCTCTCAATATGGCTAAGGCTGGCCTTGCACTCACTCCTCATCCCCTTCCCTCCATTCCCCCTGTGCTAGGATGCTAGGCATGCTCCAGGGAGCCAAGATGAGTATGTCTCTTAATTAAAATACATATTTCAGAAATGACATACAGAAAGATTTATAATTGAAATAATGACTAAAATTAAGTTACTTGAGCTGTGATAGGCAGGGGTGGAGACATATCAAGACTGGTTGAGTTACTGCTGGGTTACTACAGCTCAGTGAGGGCCTATGGTCTCTGGTAATCACAAAATGATACAAAGATAGATAAATTGACAAGTCTTGAAGTCAAATGATCAGTGCATGAGTATCCAGTAAACTGTTGTTTTGTTTGAAATTGCCTGTGCTGAGAGCTAAAAACGAAGTTCTAAGCTGCCAAGATCTCTGTGGCTCCCGGCTCTGTGCCTTCCATGGATAGATAGATGGCTCTCTGCTTCACAAAGAACGGAGCAGTCTGAGTTGCTGGCTTCTGGTTACTGAAGTACACTCTCGTTGGTGGACTCAAGTGCAGTGCATTGGGTGAAGAATATTTGCTGGCTCTGACTTGCTTCTTGTTCCCTGTCCACCCCCAGTTTTCAGAAGAGCAGCGCTTCAACAGCTTCCTGGAAGCCCTTCGAGAGAAAGTGAAAATTAAACAATTAAATCATTTCTGGGAAATTGTTGTTCAGGGTAAGGTGGTGGTATTTTCTTCAAATATTTATGCTACTTAAAATATACATAAAAACTTTCCTTTTAAGTTTTTCATTTTCACGTGTGGTACACATGTATGTGAGTATGCATGTTTGTATGTTTGGGGCACTTACGTGCGTGCGAGTGTGTGTGTGTGTGCATGTGTGTGTGTATGTGTGTGTGTACACATGCATGTAGAAGCCCATGGTTGATTCTGGAAAGCATTTCCATTTTCTCCACCTTACTTTGTAGATGGAGTTACTCTGATCACCAAAGACGAAGGCCCAGGAAGCTCTGTCACAGCTGAGGAAGCCACAAAGGTATTGAGAGCTTATGCCCTCCCTTGCTTAGACAAGTTACCCCATGAGGGAGCTCCTTACGCAGTGAACACATTCCTTATCAGTCAGCTCAACTGCCTCAGCTGCAGCTGCATTCCCAGAACAGGCATGCAGCCTCTTCATGCTCCCATGGTTGTGTCTCTAGAAGCCACCTGTAGTCCTGGCTTCAGTGACTACAGAACTGTTAAACTTCACGGTCGATTTCCTTCATAGCCCAGCTCCTAATATAAGCTGTGATGGACCTCTCTCCTATCCTTCTCTTTTCCACCTTAAATTTTTGTTTAAATGACGTGTGCGTGTGTGCGTGTGCGTGTGTGTGTGTGTGTGTGCGTGTGCGTGTGTGTGTGTGTGTGTGTGTGCGCGTGTGTGTGTGTGTGTGTGCGTGTGCGTGTGTGTGTGTGTGTGTGCGTGTATGTGTGTGTGCGTGTGCGCGTGTGCGTGCGTGTGTGTGTGTGTGTGTGTGTGTGTGTGTGTGTGTGTGTGTGTAGTGGGTTCATGATACATGCGTGAATGTCTGAAACAAGTGCAGGCATTGGTCAGCTCCTACCATTGTGTGGGTTCCAGGGGTTAAACTCAGTTTGTCAGACTTAATGGCAAACACACTTAATCACTGAGCCATTGGCTGCACCCTCCCAATCTCTTTTAAATACTGGTTAAACAGCAAAGGCTGAGGACTGGCGCTCCACGGTATAGTTATCGGCTAAAATAGCATGCCTGAGGTACTGGATTTGTTCCCTTGCACTAAAAACAAAACAGAGAGAGACCACTCCAAAGATTTTGCTGGTTTGATACAGGTCTCAGGAGTGATTCATTTGTGGTTTTAAAGCTGTTCTTGTGACTATATTGTGGAGCTGGTAGAGAAAAGCTCCCAGTCTAGCACTGGACTAGCCAGGTGTTTTCAATGAATGACCCCACATATACAGAACCCACAGCTTTTGATTGGCACATTTGTTAGGCTAAGTCCTCCTTGTTTGATGTATTGAATATTAAAACTGACTCAGCTGTCACTCAAATATATGTAGCTATTTAGTTCAGTAATTCTTCTTTGTACTTCAAGGTTGTAATGAAATTTTTATGAAATTAAACTGAGTAGCTCAGGGTACATGGTTTATAACACCCTGCTTCAGTTGCAGACACAGGCTGACCTAGTCTCACGAGCACAGGACCTGGCAGCTGGCAGGAGACTGAGCTGTGGCATCTTAGTCGCTTGGCTTAGATACTAGCACTTGGGCCCCTAGAAGCTCAGACGGTCAGTTCTGGGTGCATAGGGCTGTGCTGAAAACTCAGAGGTAAACACAGTGGTGAAGGAGAGAACTAGGCCTGGGCTGGAGAACCAGAGTAGCTGTAAGGAATAACAGGGGCAAGACTGGGAATGGTCATTATTCATCTACCTTCAGGCCAAATGGGAAATGCCAGGAATTTTCAACTCAGAAAAGGCATTAGACAGGAACCAAAGCAGTATTCAGGAGAAAAGTTAGCTGATTTTTACTATAGGTATTTTGATTTGAAAAGTTTTTTTTCTTGTTTATTTATTTATGTTGTTTGTTTGATTTTTTTTTTTTTTTGAAACAGGGTCTATAGCATAGGCAGACCTTGATCTCTCCATGTAGCTGAGGAAGGTCTTGAACTTGAAAACAAAATCATTGTGTGTGTGTGTGTATACCTGTATGTTCATGGTGAGTATGGGCACGCTCATGCTATGACATGGTGTGGTGGTCAGAGGACAATCTTGGATGTTATCCTTGTCTTCCTGTTTGAGACAGGGTCTCTTCTCACCACTGCCTGTGACAGTGTCACTGGCCCATCAGCTTCTGAGGTGTCTGTTGTTCCTCCTTCCCACCTTACTGTAGGAACCCTGGGATTACAGATGTGCACTACAGCCTCCAGCTTTCACACGGCTGCTGAGGATCCAAATGCGGGTCTTCCTGCTCGTGCATCCATCATATGCCTTTCCTACTGAGCCATCTCCTTGAATTCTGACCTTGCTGCCTCCATCTTCCCAGTGCTGAGATCACAGGTGTACATCCCCATGCTGGTGCGTGCAGTGCTGGGAATTGAACCCAGGGCCTTGCACTTGCTGGGGAAGTACTCCGCCATCTGAGCTGTGCTGCATAAGTCTTTTGTTAATGAACAAGCATGGGCCTGCCCTTAGAATGGAGATCATAGAGCTCAGAAGAATGCTCTACCATCTCAGTATGCCACGATACCTGGGGCCACTTCTCCCATAGTTGGTACCGGGAACCATGGGCTTGAGAGCACTGCTCAAATGTATAGCTTCATTTCTGTCACTTTATACAGTGCTGTAATCAATCAGTGTCCTCAAAGAAACACCGTTAGAATAGAGGGAGGGACAGAGGGAGGGAGGGAGGGAGGGAGGGAGGGAGGGAGGGGGAGAAAGAGAGAGAGAGAGAGAGAGAGATTGATTGATTGATTTTATATCTGTTTAACCCAGACCTTATAAAAAGAGAGAAATTCCATGGTTTTCTGCATTTAAGTTTGGCTTAAAGTTAGACTAGAAAATAAAGTGACCTGAATTGGGAAAATGTCAGTCATCACATTGTATTATCCTACAACTTGATCTTTTTATAGAAGAGAGAGCACTCATTAAGTTTTTCAGTTGTCTGCCTCCACTTGCAGGCGCACACAAGCTGAGTGTGGGTATAGGCTTTTTATGCCAAGCCTCGCCAGGGAGGACCTCAAATCATACACTGGTAAAGACGGGTGCTCTGATTGCCTTTATCCTTCGTGATGATGGGTGTTGGCTGCCACTGACCCATGACCTTATACAGTTAAAAATAACAGTGTATCCCTTCAAAGGCAAAGGCTGTCTCAAGGTAACATTGTCAATGGGAAGAAAATGTATCTCTAGTCAGTCTCTGTTCCCCACAGATGGTAAGACTCATATGGACACATCTTATGCATATTATCAGGGAGATGAGAGCTTTGGGTCATGCCTGCCACCACTGTTGCCGTCTCTTGTCCAGCAAAAAGCGGTCTAGCTGACTTTTAGGAACCTTCTGTGTCGTCCAAGGCTGATTGGATATCATCCTGATTAGATGAGGCTTACTAACATTATCAAGGGTGTTCTTAAAGTCAGCTTTTATAAATGTTCATCTTACCTACAAAATACCATCACAGCAACATCCAGACAGCACCTGAGGGGACAGCTGGGCTTCAGGCCTAGGGAGTAAAACTCTGCCAGTCAGCTCTTGCTAAACATAGTCAGTTCACATATAAGTTAATTCTAATCACTGTGCGTTATGAAAATCTGTTGTCTTGGTAAGATTGACCACATATTCCAGTTTTTACAGAAAGTGGGGAATGCGGATGCTCAAAAGGTAGGCTTTCCTCCCAGCAACACATCTTAGCCAAAAATGTTGCATCTCCGTGAATATGTGAGTTAGTGAAGGAAGGAATCTAAAAGGAGACAGCACTTTCAGACTGTGTGAGACAATAGTGCACGTGTGGAATCTTCTTCCAGAGTAAAGAGCACAGAGCCTATGCATCAGGAGTTTTAATAGCTAATGATTAAGCTTAGAGAGAAGTGTCAGCTAATTGTTATGGGGTAAGATAGAGTCCTTAGATGATTCTAGTATCACCAGAACTGATGCAGTTGCAGTTTAAGACAACTCTGGGGCTGTCACCATCTTTGAGTAGATGTAGCGTAGTGAATACAGGTAGGAGAAACTCTCTGTCACTGGCTGCCTGGTTCCTTCTTATGTGTTGAACAGTGTTTTACTACCAGTAAAACTCCTCTTTATGTCAGTTGAGAACCCAGGAAATGCTGCTGAATCCATGGAGTAACAGCTCAGTGAGAGGCTCTTTGGTATGTATTACCCTATAGCCACTGCCAGAGTGCATTACGTATCAGCCTTGCAGATTCCATAGTGCGTCAAGGAAACACCATTTTCTTTCCTTTTTAAAAACATTTTTAGTGCTTCTACTAATTTGATATTTTATGCGTGTGTGTATGTACATGTATGAGTGTAATGTGTATATATAGTTGTATGTGAGGTGCATGTACCTGTGTATACATGGAGGCCAGAGGAAGATATCTTCTTTCAAATTTAAGATATCCTGCTCTATCCTGCTCCACTATAGTCCTCTGAGAAAGAGACTCGTGATTTTGCTGTGATAAAACACCATAACTGAAAGCAACTTATGGGGCCAAAGGGTTTATTTGACTTCTACTTCCAGGTTACAGTCCCTCATTGTGGGATGGAAGCAACCAGTCATAACCAGCAAAGAGCAGAGAATGAATGTATACATGCTTATCTATGTTCCAAAAACAAGGAATGTTTTGATCATATGCTTTTTCCCATCCCCAACTCCTCTCAGATCTTTCTCACCTTCCTACCCATCCAACTTCATGTTCTTTCCCTCTTCCATCTCAAAAACCAACAATAAAACCCAAAAACCAAAAGAACACACCCATTGCAGGAAGATGCTTTTCTCGGGAGTCCCGTCATGCACTGGCCTGTGGCCAGAACAGTGTCATAGGATCATATTATTGCTGTATTCCTTTAGCAGAACAGTTGTTGATTTTCCCCTAGGCCCAATGACTTAGTTAGCCTCAGATTCTTGGCCACTTTTGCTGTGTCGGGTACGGGTTCCATCTCATGGGATGGGCCTTAAATCCAGTCAGAAAGTGGTTGGTTAGTACCATAACATTTGTGCCATTGTCGCACTAGCATGTCTTGTAGGCAGGTCACATCTGGCTACTTACGTGGTTGCTGAGATCTGAATTCAAGTACTCATGTGTATGTAGCAAGTATTTGTAGCCCTGAGTTTAGTTTTTATATCAAATGTTTATATGATAATAGTTTAACTTCCACATTGTGTGATACTCATTTAGGATGTGTGTATGTGTACATATCATATTCAGATAAGAGAAGGAAGTAATGGGAATACATTTTGTATGTACTTCACTGCTGAACAGTGGTTCCCAAGGCCTCTGTGATTTTCTCAGTGACCTTCTAAGAGCCTACAAGAGTGAAATACTATCCTCTTGTCACTGGGAAGTCACGCCCTAGAAAGCTTAAATGGGGCTATACTGTGAGAAGAGGCAGCAAGATTAACATGCCAGTCTCTGTGCACTGCACTGAGCCTTGGTTCCCAAGTGAACGAATGGTCTTATCAGTAGAACCTTTGACCAACGGTCACTAAAACACACTTGTCTCCATCTGCTTCATTTCCACAAGCAGATGGAACCACCAAGACCTGGTTACAGTGCCCTAAAGACTGTAAAGTAGAGCCTGAACTGTGATTCCACTTCAGAGTGCATCCTGTCAGTGTCATGTGCAGAATTAGGCTTTTGTGTCTTCCCTAATATCAGTGAACCTTTATACTAAAGATGCTTTTATGGCCAGGGGGAATGCTTTGGGTAAAGCACTTTGTACACAACAAAGAGAAAGGGACTGTGGGAGGAGGCAAGGACTGGCCTGAAGTTGTCCTCTAACCTCCTGGTGTGTATGGTTTTTTTTTTTTTTTTTTTTGGTTTTTCGAGACAGGGTTTCTCTGAATTTCCCTAACTGTCCTGGAACTCTCTTTGTAGACCAGGCTGGCCTTGAACTCAGAGATCCGCCTGCCTCTGGGATTAAAGACATGTGCCACCACGCGTGTATGTATTTTTAATTTTATGTCTATATGCATTTTGCTTGCATGTATGTATCTGCATGCCAATTGCCCTCAGAGTCAGAAGAGGGTACCAGATCCCCTGGAACCCAAGTTACAGACAGCTGTGAACCTAACTTAGGCCGTCTGGAAGGAGAGTTAGTGCTCTTAACTAGTAAGGCAGTCTTGAAAGAACTGTTTCTTTCTAGGCATGGTGACACTTGCCTGTAAACCCATCCACATGAGGCTGAGGGTCCTGAGCTCAAGACCATAGCCAGACCCGGTCTAAAAAAGAAAAAAGGAAGGAAGGAAGGAAAGAGGGAGGGAGAGGGAGAGTGAGGGAGAGAGAGAGAATGAGAACTAATGAATTCGTGGGAATCATTTCTCTAACTGGTGGGTGTCTCTGTTGGACCCTGTCAATGTTTCTTTTGTTCCTTTGTGCTTTAAATCATTGATGTCATTTTTTTTTTTTTTTGGATGTTGTGGGGTAGTGGTGAAAGTGGTATGTGGTGTGTGTGTGTGTGTGTGTGTGTGTGTGTGTGTGTGTGTGTTTTAACTACTGACTGTAATTGGAGCCTGTTTGTCTGTTCCTGGCCCTCGTATACTTGGAGTCGGACCCTTTATGATCTCCTCCTGATCTCTCGCCTATGTTCTGGTTGGGTAGTAGTGTCTCTGGTACCAATTCTACCTACCATAGTTCAATCCTTTCTCCTGATGGCAGGAATTTGGTTTGTTTGGAGATTTTGACATTTGCAAATGAAGACATGGTAGATATTCTAGTACACACTTACATATAAATTGTATATACTCTCTATAGCTAGCACATTTCCACTTACATAAGCATTTTTTTCCTGCCTTTGTTCATCTGAGGCTAAGCACAGACCTGTGAGCTGGAGGTGTTTGGGAATAATTGGTTTTAAGATAGTCAGGTCCTCGCCCAGGGCTTCTAAGAAAGCAGCTGAGCTAATGTTCTGGCCGTGTTCTCCACACCGGGCTGCAGTCCTCTGCTTCAGTCTGTCTTTATGAAGTGAGCTGTTGGTGTCATTTTAGGTAACCTTGTGGGGTTTTAGGCCAGAGTTCATGCAACCCAGGCTGGCTTTAACTTGCTGTGCAGTAGAGGGGGGCCTTGAACTCCTGACCCCCCTTTCTTCACCTCCCGATTGAACTCCCAGGTATGGCTTTGCTTGGTTGGTTTGTTTTCTTGACTTTTGTTGCTGTAGTGTTGGGGATTGGACTCGGGGCTTTGTGTATCCTGTACCACTTCTGAGGTTTTTGAAGGATCTGTAGTCACTGGATGGTGCCCAGTAAAAGCCTTCGTAGTTTGTTTTAAGACAAAAATCTTACTTTATGGTCCAGGCTAGCCTGTGTACATCCGGTTGGTTTGGAACTCCCGGCAATCCATTTGCCTCAACCTCCCAAGTGCTGGTGTTGCATGTGTGAGCTACCACATCCATGTGCTTTTAATATGGGTGTTGATAAAGGCCTGATTGTTAGCGTTTAGTCTTAATGGAGGAGTAAGACTAGCAGCTCCTATGCAAGGGTTATTGGTTCCATTCCCTGGGTGTGACCAGCTGCGTCTGCTGTACTTAGAGGTAGTACTGCTGACTCGTGTCCTCGTGTCCTGTAGACAACAGGCTCTGTGTGGTAACGTCAAGTAGATGCTGGTGGTTTGAGGAAGGGGAAAGCATGTCGCCAGGTGTCCATTCTGGGTTTTCTCCACTTCAGCGTGTTGCAGAGGAAAAGAACGACAAAAGGTGGGAGTGCCTCTTACCCCTCTCTGCTGCGATCTGAGAAGTTGGTTCTTTGATAAAGCAAAGTGGTCCTTGAGTTCTGGTTCTCTAGCTGGCCTGTCACCACGCAGACTAGAAATTACTTGCTGTTAAAACTGACAAGGAGCTGAAGAAACTTATAGATTACTAGAAAAGCACTGATAATTGTTGCCCAGTATCATATAGATTTTAAACGTTACAAGTTTTCTTTTCTCCTAGCAGAACATGTTAGAGATAACTGAGTTTTCCTGAAAAGTTTTGTAATAATGGGCAATAAATACATCACTATTCATTGATTTTATGTGGACAAAACATTACCAAATGGCCTATTAATTTTTTTCCCAGTAATGTTTTACCCTCTGACTATGTATGAATTGTGTCATGTTAAACTGCCAATCAATGTTTTTATCTGATATTAAACTTTTTTTTTGTTTGTTTGTTTTTTGTTTTTTTCGAGACAGGGTTTCTCTGTATAGCCCTGGCTGTCCTGGAACTCACTTTGTAGACCAGGATGGCCTCGAACTCAGAAATCCACCTGCCTCTGCCTCCCGTGCGCCACCATGCCAGGCTATATTAAATATTTTTAACTTAAAAAAAAACAAAAAACCTGGCACAAGGCCCTGGGTTCAGTCCTCAGCTCTGGGGGAAAAAAAAACTGACTAGGAGCAATCTGCGGAAGAGATGAGCCTTGCCTGGGGCTTTGGGGAGGATAAGGAGGTAGCCTGCTTATTGAGGAGCAAGAGCAGAGCTGTCAGGGGTCAGCCGCGGGGGGGGGGGGGGGGGGTGGGGCTCTGCCCTTGGTGGAAACTCTTCTTTTCTCTCTTTTCCCTGCTGCTCTTCCTAGGGGTTTGGCCACGTCTCAGAGATGTGCGGCTTGCGTTTAATTATATATACCCCAGCCATACAGTGCAGGCAGTCCTATCTAATTTATCCGTTAATTGTGCTGTGGAGCGGCCTTGCAGGAAGGGAGGCCGTGGGAACTGGAGCTTTTAGAGGATGGATGCCAAGATGCGTTAGGACGTCTCTAGATTCATCCAGGAGACCCCACCATGGTTCAGGTTACTGAGGTACAATATGTAGTGGGCTGCTGCCACCGAGCCCTTGGGCTTTGTCGTTTCCTGGGAGGTGCTGGTTGTTTGTGGCCCCACAGGGGTATAGCAAGAACCAGCTGTACCTTTTTTTAAACCCTAACTCAGTAGGTCTCAGCTATGTATCTCTGATATGTGGAAAATTGTCTGCGTTAGTTAATGATAATGAGTGGAAGGGCCAAGATAGGAAATAATCATTATAGATAGGAAATAATCATTGTAGTGTAGTAATCAGGACAACTATGAAAATTAAGTTAAAAATCAGGGGCGAGCATAGCTCATTTTTAACCTTTGACACAGTAAACCATGACACAGTAAGCCAGGGGCAAAACTTGATTTATCTGCATCTGGCCCTCAGATATTTTTATTAATATCACCCAGAATCAATACATAGTACAGTGTTACCTGAGCTGCATTACAGTTCTGTTCAGATTTTCTCTCTGATAGTGTGGATCCCAGCTCTGTACAGGATCTAGTGGAGGGTCACCAAAGGACTATGGGAAGATCCATAACATCCTTTAAGAATCTGTCAAAATGGAGATCAACAAGAAGTGAGGAAAAAAACCCAGGGAAGAGAAGCCGTCAGCAGACTGCCATGGCTTCTATCCCAGTGCTGAGAACAGAGCCAGTGTGTGTGAGTGTGTGCGTGCGTCTGCGCCTGAGCAGAGCATGCTCCGGGGTGTGCTGCGTGCAGCCTCTTACTTAATGGGAGGCAGTACTTTAAGGTTGTTAAGGAGATATCTTCATGGTGTACCCTGAGTTTCAAAGGTCATGGTCACCCCATGCTCATAAGAATAATAGGGTTCATAGGGAAAACAGTTCTTGCCAGTTTTCATGTTAGGAAAGCAAGACACCTGCAAGTACATACATGTTTTCTCTGTCGCATGGAATCGGGTTGACCTGGAAGGCTTGCTTACCACACAGAATAGCAGGGAGCCATGCCCACGGCCACTACCCCATTTAAAACACTTCAGTAGGCTCATCTTACCTTACCCGGAGTACAGGTGCTACAGGAAGGCCACCTTCTGTTTTGGGACAGTAGGTTTTAGACCACATTTTACATGCAGTTGCCGTGTGCCCCAAAGTCTGAAAAGATGGCCTGCTTTTCAGTCTTGGAGAGGCAGGGTGGGGAGTGATGTGCAGATCATCCCCAGAGCCACTTGGTACTTTGAAAAGTCTGACTATCACTCCTGGATCCGTAACAGACTCGTCAATTCTCTGTCAGTGACTTTATCTGCCTCTTTTCAGACCATCTCTAACACAAACAGAAGGATTTCCACGAAAGACCAAATAGCTTCCCAAGCTCTCCATCTTGTTCTCTGTTGCTGTTTTCCCTCAATTGTGTTCAGGAATAGATGATTATAATCTTGCTTAATTCTTCTGCTCCTTTCAAATGAGACAAGAGGTGCTGGTTTTATTTGGGGAAGGGGTTTTATTATTTTCTTATAATGCCGAACATGCCAGCGCGCTCTGCGGAAGAAAGGAGATATTGGGTGTGCGCCTTCTCATCCTTACCAAGCACTGATGTTTCCCCTTCTCCACAAGAACCCTCTGGTGAGAGTCAGCGTGGACTACCAACCCTCATGTTAAGAGATGCGAAGGAGCGCGTGCTGAGCTCCTGCGACTCAGAACCTTTCTGTGTTTGCCTGCTCTTTTTGTCAAAAAAGACAAATGGTCATTCTGTTGTTGTGACTGTCTTTCTGTTTACAGTTTCTGGTCCCCAAAGACAAAGCAAAAGAAAATACGACAGGACTTGAAGAAGCCGGTGATGTGGATGATTTAGTAAGTACTGTTAACGTGCACCAGGTGCTTAAAGACCGAATTGTCTGAGCTGTAAGTATAGCCACCAAACCTGTCACTGCAGACGTGGTTTTTATTTGTGCACTAACTTCACACACACCAGACGCTCCTTGCACTGTTAATTATTACCATTACAAATCTAATCATATAGGTAATTTCATAATGGGAACTCCTGTGTTCTGCGGTTTCAATTGTAGTGTTCATTCAGATTAATCCTCCCCTCTGAAGAGCTAAAAAAGGAGCCAGGGAAGCCATTCCCTTAGAAGAAAAAATGTTATAATTTCCTGAAATTGTTCTTAACCAGAAATAAGCAGTGTATCGTGCAGTTTGTGTGGGTTGACAAATACAAACATCCTTTTAAAAGCCCACTTCCTAAATGTTCTCAATTAGCTAAATAGAAACAAAGCAGGCTGATGGGCCTTTGAAGGCAGCCCTCGCCACTCTACGCCGTGGGTGCTGGGAAGTTGCAAATGTAGGCTTTTGCAGCCATGTTTGGGAAAACCATGCACTTCAGTATCACAGGAAAACTGGAGTGATGACCACACACTATGTGGAAAAGTTTTTAGGGTTGACATGAGAAGATATTTGGTGTTTAAGTCCTAAAATAGTTGGCAGAGAATGCCAGTGCAGGTTTGTGTGTGTAGCTAACTGGAACTGCAGGTCTGAGGGCTGCCCAGTTCCTTTCTGAATATGTTGTTCTTGTTTACAGCTGGACATGATATAGATCATGGATGCCTGGGGAATCCAAGAGAGCCAGCTCCATGTTGCTGAGAGCTCCGGCAGCATCTCTGAGGCCATGCAGGGGGACGTGAAGCTCTGGCTATCATCCTAGCAGACAATTTGGGAGTGATCACTCCAGGTCTCAACATAGTGACCACAAGTGCATATATTACAAGGAATAACTTAAACCCTATTCAAATTTATAAAGAGTCATTATTTTCTGATTGGTATATCATTTCTTGTGTGAAGTCTCATTCTTTTTGGTATATTATACATATGCATAGAAGTTTCTGGAAAGTAGACTTCATCCTACCCTGATGCGATGGTGAGGAATCAGTCAGGTGAGGTTAGTGGACTCTTGGAGTCATGGTGTGGCCCCAGGTGAGATCCCCGCCCAGTTCAGGAGTCATTCACTGGGTCTGCCAGTGGCAAGAATGACTCCTGCAGAGGGAGCAGCAGTGCCTAATTTTTACCAAGTAGGCGAGTGGGGAGCGTCACAAGTAATGGCTGGCCTTGAAGCATTTTCACCCCCAGTTTACCTTGTTCAGGTGACTTTAATGGATGGGAAGGGCAGCACAGTTGCCCTGCATGTCAGTTTGGGAATAGCAGTGTTCTTGTGAAGGGAAGGCCTTTGTTCAGCTCAGTCGCTGTCATGTTGACAAAAGCCTCACTGTGGAGCCCTGGCTGTGCTGGAGCTCGCTTGGTAGACTAAGCTGGCCTCAGACTCGGAGATAAGCCTGCCTCTGCCTCCTGAGTGCCAGGCTTCACCACACTCAGCCCAGGTGCCCTTTAAAGCACCCCCAGCAAGGACAACGAAAGCCCGGGATGCCTGTGACTTATCTTCAAGTCACAGTGAGAGCTTTGTTCTTTAAATACTAGTGCACTGTTCTCACTCCTCCTGAGCATGGCTCTGCAAGTGTGGCCCTGTAAGGCCTCCTGCCTTCCTCAGTGTGGGGATTCCCTGTTGGTAACATCAAACTAGAAAATGTCCGAGTCAGTTTAGCCTGACTGATCTTGTGATACTTTTCTTTTTAATGACTCATGCATGTGTTTGTCTGGATGCAGGCATGTGCGCGTGAGTCCAGGAGCCTTCTGGAACTGGAAGAGGGCATCAGCTCCTCTGGGACTTACAGCTGTGAGCCCCTATTGTGGGTGCTAGGAACTGAGCTCAGCTCCTCTGCAAGAGCACTGCGCTGTGCTGCTGAGCCGTCTCTCCTTCCATCACCCCTCCTTGTGATGCTTTTTGACTTAGGTTACATGTGTAGCAAGAAGAAGTGAGAAAGGACTGAATTGCATGAGGTTTCCACATCCTTGTCTTATAGGCACAGTGATGCGTGCTGTACACTCCATGGAGCATACTGTTGTGAGGAGGCGCGTTGCATTTTGGATTAATTTCATTTCTGTGAAGTGAGATTTGCAGGTCCGCAGAACTCCCAGGTTTCCTGCTGACAACTTGCCTTGGAAAGCAATAAGCACTGAGCTGTCGCCCATCAGCCACAGACTAGGCCTCAGAATGTAGTAATCATTATTTGGGGGTTTCTACCCCACCTTAGATCTTTTAGTTCCCAAATTAAAAATCACAAAACATAAGCTTTAAAGTGTGGGGCTGGGCAGATATCAACCGTCTGTGCTATTTTATCTATTTCCCTGTCAATAATTCCAAGATACGACTTGCCATGTTCTATCTGGGACCCTCCCCACATGCCACCCCCTGCACCCTCCCAGGTCTCTGCTTCAGACCCCAAGCCCTGGAACAGAAGTCCCGCCCACCTCTCTTCTGCCCAGCTACAGGCTGTAGGCATCTTTATCCAACCAATAGTTTTAAATTAAGGAGCACCTTGTGAGCAGCGAAGTTAAAGCAATCTCTTGCATTTTGGCTGTGGATAAAATGCCTGGAGAAGACAGGATCTCCCCAGTGAAAGGGGGTTCTGCAGTGGCTATGCAGAGGAATAATGGGGACAGGCGTGGCTGGTGGTGTAGGGGAAGCAGCTCCCCAAAACATGCCCTGTCTTCAATACACATTTTTCACACCCGCCTGCTTTCAACCTGTAGGTCAAGACCGCTTTGGGGTCAAATGACCTTTTCATAGGGGTTACTTAAGACCATTGGAAATCAGATAAATATCTGTTTCATAACAGTAGCAAAATTACAGTTATGAAGTAGCAACAAAAATACTTGTATGATTGGGACTCACCACAACAAGAGGAACTATAGTAAGGGGTTGCAGCATTAGGAAGGCTGTGATATGGGATGGGTAAGAGAACTAAGAGGGACTTTGGGATATTAATGGGATTTAGTACCTTTTCAGTATGCTAAAAATTATATTATTGGTAGGGTTCATGAATGTATATAGTTATCAGGAGATAGTCTTTGGCAAGTCTGAGAAATAGAACTTATTTTTGAAGCAGAATTCTCCATTTCAAAACAGGTCTGATTTCTTGGGTAAATGTTGTGATGATCTGCTTGTGTAGGGCTGGTGGCGGGATGAAGACGCGTGTGGAAGGAAGGCCACACACACTCTGGAGGGGCAAGGCAGTCGCCAGGCCTTCTGGCTGGTTTCCAGCCTTGGTGTTGGTGAAGGTTGTATCATAAACTAGGGCAGGGCTAAGGAGATGGGGACAGGTGAAGAGGACACTGTAGGGGGAGTGGCCTCAGGGAGCAGGGAAGCCCAGGAGTCCAGGGGCATCCTCGTCTTCATTTGCCATGGGTGGTTATGGGTAAGTCCACACATTCTCACCAGACACACAGTACACTTGTTCTTGCTGTTCGTGTTATTTAGATGTCCTGCGGTTTAAACCTGAACCCATTCTATTATTCTCCTCAGCAGTCAGTAAAAAGTCCTCATGCTTATGACCAGAACCAAGCCTCTGCATAACCATTCACAGGAACAAGACAAAGAATGTGCACCTAAGAGCCAATCCACCCGTGCACGGAACATAGTGTGCCCGAGGTGTCTGTTATCCCTCACAGTTTTTTGTTTTGTTTTGTTTGTTGTCTTTGTTTTCAAGATAGAGTTTCTACATTGGCTGTCCTGGAACTCATCCCAGGCTGACCTTGAACTCGGAGAACTGCCTGCCTCTGCCTCCCTAGTGCTGGCACTAAAAGCGTGAACCATGGCTCGCAAACTGCCTTCCAAGCTGTTGGTTTGAAGGTGACTAAGAGAGCAAGATCAAATGCACCAGCAAAAAAAAAATCACATCTCTTTCATATGGCCGCATCGATTTTTGTTTATTTCAAGAATGTGGAGTCTGTTACTAGAGTTAAGACTCTTTCCTCTGTGGGGTCTCCTGCTGGTTTTGGAAACAGGAAAGAGATTTTCTGTTCCTTTTCTGCTAATGTCTACACTCTGCCTAAAAACAGACTTGCCCTGGTCCACATATATAGGCATGAAATTTTATTTATCTCTACCCTAGTAAGAATAAAAGGTTGAGAACTGTTTGTTTGTTTTTTTTTTTAAATTAATTTGTGTTGACATAGAGGATTGGAAGTGGATGCAGAAAGCCTTCATGGGACATTTTTGAAGCCAGGTGGTATAGCCCAGCCTCCCCTGGGGAGTGAGTTCGAAAGGAGCCCAGGACCTTCTGAATCTGTGCTGCCATTTCTGCAGCTCCAGCAATAGCCAAGAACCATCTCGGTTGGCACCAAGCCCCTGTGGTGGCCCGAGAAGATGAATGGTGTTTACACCACCCTGAGGAGAGAACAGACTCTACTCGGGAGGTCAGCATCAGTCCTGGGCCAAAGAAACAGTGAAGAGAAACGCCAGGCCACTGATGACACTAGAGTCGCATCACCTGAGACAGTCTCTTTCATGTGTCTGAGGACTGTGGGGGTCAGTGGGGGCTGATGGAAGGTACGGGACTCAAAACTTGAATTCTGGATGTTCTTCCGTGTAACCCCAGCCACACGCGTGTTTCCTTTCAAGCAGGCCATGTCAGTGTTCTCAGCAGGTTTCCCAGTGATTGGCCAGTGGTGATTTCTTACACTTCATTCGTTACAAGTACTCTCAGAAGTCAAGAGACCACAGCAGGCAGATAAGCCAACAGATGTGTCACATGCTCCAATTTGAAAGTAACTTATTCAACGCCGGCATAAATATATTTTGGTACAAATGACGTATTTCCATTTCAAAGGGGCCTTGTTCTTTAGTAGCAGAGGGTTCCCAGGGCTTGCCTTGGTTTAAGGTAGCCTGGGATGCTTACCACTCTTCCTATCTCTATCTCCATTGGATCTGGCCACCATGAAGTGATGAGAAGGACAATATGACCTTTGGAAAAACAAAAATTTTGACATATCCAACAGCCCACTTCAAAGGATGTTTTTAAATATAGTATTATCCAGATCCAAAATTCCATTCAGGATGTTAAGAGGAAAAAAGCTGGTGGCCATGTTATTTTGCATCCCAATTTAAAACAATTATTTACATTGATATCATCCCACCCCTCTCTCTGCACGTGCCATGGATAGAGGCTAGAGAACAACCTGAGGGAGTTCTCATCTACCATGTGGGTCTGAGAGATCAGAATCAAGTCACCGGGCTTAGCAGTAAGTCCCTTTACCCACCAGGGCATCTCACCAGCTGCATCCCAGCTTTAAAATGTTAGAAGTGTGTGCTGGCTGGTTTTGTGTGTCAACTTGACACAAGCTGGAGTTATCACAGAGAAAGAAGCTTCAGTTGGGGAAGTGCCTCCATGAGATCCAGCTGTAAGGCATTTTCTCAATTAGTGAACAAGTGGGGAGGGCCCCTTGTGGGTGGGATCATCCCTGGGCTGGTAGTCTTGGGTTCTATAAGAGAGCAGGCTAAGCAAGCCAGGGGAAGCAAACCAGTAAGGAACATCCCTCCATGGCCTCTGCATCAGCTCCTGCTCCCTGACCTGCTTGAGTTCCAGTCCTGACTTCTTTCAGTGATGATCAGCAATGTGGAACTGTAAGCCGAATAAACCCTTTCCTCCCCAACTTGCTTCTTGGTCATGATGTTTGTGCAGGAATAGAAACCCTAACTTAGACAAAGTGTTACAAATCTAACAGGAGCAGAATTTGTTCTGGGAGGGGAAGGAATGAGCCCAGCCTTGCTGGGGTCCTGGCACAGATGTTACCTTTGTAGATAGATCAATCACGAGTACTTTGTAGGTAATAAGACTGCCAGCTAGCACTGCCTTAAGCAAATAAAGCCCAATTTCCCCTCATTGCAGGAAGTCTGGCATAGGTGGCTGCCAGGAGACACATGGCACACATGACCCTAAGCAGTGGTCTGAGTGAAAACCTGAGGTTCTCTTGTCCTTCCCACCCCATCTCTCTGTTTGCTTGTTGTCATCTCCTCCTCCTCCTCCTCCTCCTCCTCCTCCT
>NC_034594.1:51033382-51041322 GCF_900095145.1 Mus pahari
CAGAAAAGGTGAGATAAAGCAAATCAATAAAACATTGATGCTGTTAGTGGTCCTTATTCAGCCGACCTTTTTGGGTAGAAGCTTGTCATGTGTCTAATTCAGCAGTAAGAGATGATGGGAAAGCGGGAAGTGCCGCATTACTTAAACCACTCTAGTTGAGTCAGTCCAGGAAGACATGAGAGCAGGAGAGGATGCCTGGGTACCAGCACTGACTCGACTACTCTGCATCTTAAGTCGGTTTTGTGTTGCTGTGAAGAATACCTGAGATTGAGTTATTTCTGAAGAACAGATTTCTTTCTTACAGTTCTGGTGGTAGAAAACCCACAGCAGAGGCGCCTACCTCTGGCAAGGGCCTTTCTGTGTCATCCTGTCACTAGAGGCAGAAGGGCAGGCAGAGGGGGGTAGATAGAGCTCATCCTTTGCCAATGAGAGAAGCAAGTGAAGGGGCTGACCTCATGTGCTCACAGGGAGCCCCATCTCTGAGGGACCACCTTGTGTATCCAGTTCACCTCTTAGCTCACTGCACTGAGGATTAGGTTTTCAGCATGGGCTTCGGATGGAGCAAATCATGGACTGTGGATCTCAGAAGTCGTCTAGCCATCTGACCTCAGCTTTTCGGCGCATATAGTAACGGGTAGGTTTGTTTGTGGCTTAAACTTTGTTCATTGAAGTAACACTTCCCAGGGAGTCAGCCAGCAGCAGCAACTCCAGGCCCTCCCAGCTGCTCCACCTGTCTTTCCTCATACACTACACATTTGCCAGAGAGTCTACTGGAAGGAGCTGGAGCGCTTCCCGCCATCTGTTGTGAGGCACAGGACTCCAGAAGGGATTGGGAAGGCATACTTGGTCCCTCTCACAGCCTGACTCCTGCTGCCACAGTTTGAGTGCTTTCAGGAGGCAGAACAGCCCTTCCTCCGACCACCAGTGGCGTGGGAAAAGCCTGTCCTCCGCAGTAACAGTGATTGGAAGAGCAGTGAGGACAGGCATGGGGCTTCAGTTCTGGAATCCAAGGTTCAAAGCCACTTGATGATAATACCACGACTTCTCTTCTTCCTGCATGCCTGCCTCTTACTGTCCGCCAAAACGGACACCCCCATGACTGGGTCCTGGTGGCTTTAGGAGAATAAGGATGGAGACAAGATCATGGCCATGCACACTCTTTGTCTCTTGCCGTGTGATGCTCCACGTCATGTTGGGGTTCTGCGAGCAAGCTACAGTTCCCAGTCCTTACACCTGTAGGACCATGAAGCAAGTGTAAAAGCTGTTTTCCACCCTCAGCTCGCTCTATCCTGGCTGTTTGACCTCGGATAAATCACTCAACCATTTGACAACCCCCGTTTCTGCAACTGTCAAACAGGATTTATGTTAACCTAACATCCAAGGTTGCAGGGGGGGAAAATGAAGGTGAATGACATGAAATACTTGATTCAGAGGGAGCACCGGGCAGCATGTCTCACTATTAGTCTGCCCAGTTCTCTGTGCATTCTCTACACTGGCACCTATTAGTGTCCTGCTCTGCTGAGCCTCACATGAGGTAGCCAGAGGCCACAGCACTTACCTCTGTTCCCAACTTACTCTGTGCATTTTTTTCCCAAACATTCATTTTCTCCAACAAAATGGGCAGCTGCCCCTCAAGAATGCTGGTGACAATAGAATAAGAGGAAAAGAACCAAAGACTTTCAATAGGAGGAGCTTCGTATGTGTGTTTTAAGTACTTGAACCTCAGCGGGCCAGCCGCAGACATATCCCTTCCCTGGCTCCTTTGTTTAAAGATATCCCCCCACCTCCAACTCCCTGAGCCCTGGATCCTCCAACAGTGTCAGGGTTGGGTGCCTTTTATGGGCCATTTTTATTAGTGTCCTGATCGAGGCTTAATCACCACTCATAAACTGCTATCCGCCCACTGGCAGAGAGGGATGGGAAGTCCGATTCTAATTACGAGTTGAAGCAGACTGGGCATTTGGAGTTTCAGGACAGAGACAGAGAGAGATAGAACGTGTGTGTGTGTGTGTGTGTGTGTGTGTGTGTGTGTGAGAGAGAGAGAGAGAGAGAGAGAGAGAGAGAGAGAGAGATTTTGTGGATGTAAATATGGTAGCTGAAGAACAAAGTTAGCCCCTCCCCTGCAGATGTGTTACACATACATGAGCTCTCTTTGCCTGACATATACATTCATATTCCCTTCCTGGCCCACAGTTTGCTTCCTAGAACATCATTCACATTGGATCTAAAGCCCAATCTGTCCCAGTAACCCCTTTTAGCTAATTACCCTGATTCTTAGCAAGGTCACATACTAAGGTACTGGGTGTTAAGACATCGGTTGACATAACTTTGTGGAGTATACAATGCAACCAGTGAAACTTTATCTTGACTGCAAAGAAAAAACTGCAGTTAGAAAAAAAGATATGTATGTTGGGAGGTGCTATGTGTGAGGTGAAGAACTACTGCTACACACAGGCACACACACACTATGCAAAGGGAGAAGAAGGCCTTGTTTGGGAAGTATGTGTTTGTATCTGTTCACAAGCTGAAATCTGAGGGTCTGTCTTTGTAGATGAGGTGCAAGCATGTATGTCTATACATGTACATTTACACATGTGCATTAGCTTGCTGTGTGAGAGGTGGGACTTTGTTCATCCAGAGTAAGCAGAAAAGGCCATGCTGCTAAGCGTGATCAAGTGTTCTGTGAACATTGGTTCTTGCTTTCATCTTGTATCTTTGTGTGCTTTTATTTACTAGTTCTTGATTGTTTGGGGAAAGAGACCATATAGTCCCCTCTTTTCCTGGACCCAGGATGTGTTTCTCCCTATGGGTAGACATAGGCTGCAAGGATCTTATGCCATGCAAAGGTTGATGGGATGGAAGGGCCCTATTGATTTTCCTGTTCCACAGGAAGGAATCTGTGCACACTCACTTCCACTCTGTAAACTCCAGTTAATAAACATGCCTTGAACACCTGCTGTATCTACACTCCTGGGCTCTCAAGAAGATTAGAGTTTGAAGAATACGAATGTCTTGTGTTCGGAAGTTCATGGATCGGTAGGGTGAGAAGTTCACAAAGCCGTGAAAGAGGCATGGGAAGAGCCGCGGCGACACTGAAAAGGGGGTCAGCTTCAGCCTTGATAATGGGATGCCCTCTGGAATTGGCAGCACTTAAGACGAACACTAATGGTACAGAATTTAATCAAGAGAGAGGGCAGGCTGCTGAACTAAAGGACACAGCAGAGGTCAGGACAGCCTCACAGAGGGGTAAGTGGTTGGCCTGGAGGTACAAGTGCATGATGGGAAATAGAAATGAGTTCCACTACCAAGACCCGGTAGAACAATTATCTCTGGAGACCCTTGGATCTGATGAGATAAGGGGATCAGGTGTGTACTTCAGCAAGGTTATAGAGGTCACAGTATGCAGTGGGGTGTGGGGACTGCGGGGGGGGGGGGCTTTGGGGGAAGGATACAGGAGAGCCATGCAGAGGCTCTCAATAGCTCTGTAATAGCCTCTAAAAGAGGTGATGAGGGACCAAACCAGGGTAGCCCTTGAGGGAGTAGAGATGTCAGATGGCCTACTAGCCACTGGGCATGGGACTCCATCTCCTCCACCCCTTTCTGGCTCTTGAGAAGCTTGGGGGCAAGGGGCCACTGTTGAGGGCACATGCAAAGATGCCCCTTCAACACACTGTCAATCTGGATTATCAGGTCTCCAGCTTCTCTCCTCTTCTCTGAGAGCAAGCCACCCACCTGATCACTGCTCCTGGACTCACCTGTCCCCATTCCTACCTCAGCCACTTTTCTCCCCAACCTTTCTCTTCTCTAGAAAAGTCCACCAGCTGTGTTCTCTGGTCTCCTGTGAAGTTCTCACCCGTGTCCTCATTGGCTCTTCCCTGGTTTGGAAAAGGAAGCCATTTTAAGTGCTGTCTTTTGGGGGCTGCCGGTGAGCTACCCCCCCTTTTGAACTCAAGGAGCATTTACTGAGCTCCCTAAAGCCCCCTTCTATCATCTCTCTCTTGGCCCCACTGTCCACAGATGAGACTGTCCTGGGGCAGTGCTGCCCAGTTGTTCGCATCACCTGTAGAGCTCAGGCCTCCCCACATGCAAATGGCAAGCCTGGCTGTTACATCAGAGCTAAGGAGCCAGCAGAAGTTAGGTTTAAGGATTTCCCCACTGGCCAGGATGAAGGCTCACACTTGTAATCCTAGTACTCAGGAGGCTGATACAAGAGGATTGCACTAAGTTCAAGGCTATCCTGTGTCAGACCATGTCTCAAAAAAATAAAAATAAAAAAATACAACCAGCCAACCAAACAAAAAGGGTCCTGTGATAGTGTTAATTTTCAACTTGGTGGACATTTGGGAGCTGGGTCGCTGGGCATGGGGGATTATCATGATCATATTAATTGATATGGGAAGAGCCACCTTTGCTGTGGGTAGGACCATTCCTTGGACATGGAATCCTAGATTCTATAAGATGAAGAAAGAAAGCCAAGCATCAGTTATCTCCCTATTTACTGATGGCGATGTGATGTCAGTTGCTTCAGGTTCCTGCTGCCTAGACCTCCCTGCCCTGACTTTACCCTTGCACTGTGTCCTGAAATAATCCCTTGAGATGCTGTTGTTAGGCTGTTTTATCATGACAACAGGAGAGTATCTAAGACAGATTCCCAGCTGAATTCACATACAGGCACTTTCAGGAATCTCTTTAGTATTTTCTGTCTACTCTTGGCAACAAACAGTTGTGTTTCTAGAATTGGTTGGCATCTGAGTTAGTGGATTAGATGAAGATCTGCTCTCATCAGTGTGGACAGCATCATCTAACTCATTGAGAGCCTGGGTAGAAGAATGCTTTGATTTAACCATTAGAAGAGAGAGGTGAGGGAGGGGGAAGAGGGGATGGCTGGGGTTGCATGGGCATTTCACATGTTCTCTTACCTTTGAACATTAGCACTCTTCACAGGCCTTTAGATATACCAATGGATTGCTTGGTTGTCCAGCTTGCAGATGACAGATTATGGGACTTCCTGCCCTCTGTAAATGTGTTGTCAGTATTTAATCTCTGTGATGAGTCTTTTCAAATTACTAACTGGATTCCTGACTTAGAATGAATGGCTCACCCCGCAATTTCCCAGCTCTACAATAGTGTGAAAACATACTTATTCAGTAAAATTGTACTTGGAAGTTTGAATATTTTTGCCCAGGTTGTTGATATGTACCAACATGATATTCTTTCTTTATTCTGTACAATGGCAGTAAGCCACAGCTCCTAGACAGAATGAAATTGCCGAGTCAGACAACTGATAATGTACAGTTGATAAGTTATGATGCTTGATGAGTTTTCTAGTCAGTTTTGCATTACTGTAACAACACATCTGAGGAAGACAGCTTACAAGGAGAAAGCATTTTATTTTGGTTTACAATTTTGGAAGTTTCAACTGGTTGGCCCATTGCATTGGGGCCTATAATGCAGCAGTATACCATTATATGTAGTAAAAGAAACATCTCTCTCCTTGGTGGCCAGAAAGCAAAAGGGGGAAGGGGCCAGGCTCCACCCCTTCAAGGACATACTCCCAGAGACCTAGTTTTCTCCCACTGCTTCAAGTTCTAGCGTCTTCAGATAGTGCCACAGGCTGATGACCAAGGCCATTGGGAGATAGTTATCCAAGCCATTAATGACTATGTGTATTGTCAGCTTAGGGCACTGTCTACTGGTGATGCACTTTACAGGACCTACCCCATCGCAAAGAACACCTGTCTCACTTGTCTGCTTCTGTGGAGAACCCTGAAAAATACAGAGGAAAAAGTGATAGTTGCCTGTGCCTGAGCCCAAAGTCCAGGAAAGGGGAGGCTCTGTTGTTTGTTTGTGAGGGCTTTTTGTTTTTTGTCGTGTTTGGTTTTTTGAGACAGGGCTTCTCTGTGCAGAGCTGGCTGTCCTGGAACTCACTATGTAGACCAGGCTGGCCTCAAACTTAGAGATCGCCTGCCACTGCCTCCTGAATGTGGGTCTCTCCTTCCTTGTGAGTTGTTGGCCAGAAGTCCGCGAGGGTGAGGGGAACAGAGCGGGGAGTGTGGGGGAGTGGGAGTAGGGAGGTAGAGGGTGGGGGCAGAGTTCTGACAGCTGTGAGTACTGATGGACTGACTTCCTGGATCAGCTTCAGTGAGAGAGCTCAACTTTATTGGGGTGAACAAGGGCTGTATAAATCTTAGGGAAATGAGTAGGGATTTCTAGAGTGGGTTACATTATTATTGGCTTGGGATACGGTGCTGGGAATACTTCATTTACATGAAGAGGAATTCTTATCAGGGGAGAGGACGTTGAACCTGTAATCTGGCCATAGACTATGTGACTGTCCTCAGAGGTGGGGGAGGCCGAGGTCCTCCTCTGCTGGAGCATGTAGGCTAAGAGCAGGGAGAGAGTGGTTCTAACTCCTGTGTATCTTGGATGAGATGTTTGGGGTTTGGGGCACATATCGATCTCACTCTTGCTCCAGGCCAGTTCACCTGGTCACACATACCCATCCCCGAGTGCTGGGATTAAAGGCAGCAAGCTCTGTTTGGAACCTCAACACACCCAGCTCCAGGAAGGAATAGGAAGCCCTCCCTCCTGTGGGCGTTCCTCTGTTCCACTCCTGCAGTGAATAGACAGGATAGCGAGGCGACAGGACTTGACCCCCGAAGACCCCACTCTCTCTGTCGTGGCTCGCTTTAGGATCCAGTAGAAATGATGGTTTGGAAGACACTCCGATTAATTGCTTTCCAGCCCTGAGATGGCACCTCCATCGCCAGTCAAAGTTTTAATTAATCACGCCAGCAGATGGGCTGTCACGAGCCCCAGCAGCCAGGGTAATGAACTCATTTATTATCAGGCTCCATCAGTGGGAGGCATCTAGCATTCTGGGAAAGGAAGAGACATTCCTACACCAGAGCCCAGGATCTGTGAAGTCTGGGGGAAATCTATGGAAATACCTTCACTTCAGGTTGTTAACTGGCTTGTAGTATAGAATGAGGGTGTGACTTATGTTGGAGGAGAAGGCCTCTCTAGTCTCAATTTTTAAAAAAAGGTAGTGTTGCTTCACAGCCCAGGCTGGTGACAAACTCGCTGCCCTGTCTCCACATTTGAAATGCTGGGATTTCAGGCATGTACATTCATGTCTAGATCTTACACACATCACAGACACACACACACAAACACACACATATAGACATACACACACACACACACACACACACCATGCTGAGTATCACCTCATGACCTTATTACATATTAGAAAAGTATCCTACCGCTGGCTGTATCTCCAGCTCTTGAGGGAAGATATCTTGATAGTATAACATCTTAGATTGTCCTAGAAGTCGCCTGATTCAATGGTACCCTTTGTACCTACCTGGCTAATGAAGTTAAGGTTATGCAGAGTAAGTTGTTGCATGTTAAGCTTGACAGGATACATTGATCTACTAGTTTTTAATTCAGAGGTCATGCCCTCTGCATGAGTTTGCTGGATTTTATACTTCTCAGTTAGTTTGTTCTTTCTCCCCAATGCCAAAAAATGTGTTATCAGCATATATTTTTATAATTTATTGTCAGTCATAAACATTGCTGGATTCATGAAAGAGCAGATGATTGTCTCTGTGAAATAAAAAGCCTCTACCTTGGTTCGTCCACTTTGTTTTTAAAGATCTAAGCATCTTCTAATCTACAGGAACTTGAAGCTTATCATAGATACAGCTCTCACTTTGAAGGAGTGTTATCAACCTCTAAATGCTCTGGGCAGACAGAGCCATTCAAGAGGGAGAAGCAGGGCAGAGGAGAGCTGCAGAGGGCCTGACTACCATGGGTTATGGCTATGGGATGCATGCAGTCCAGTCTCCTTGAGGGAGCAGTTTGAGGTCTAGCAGAATCAAAGCGACTCTCCTGGTCAAGAGACAAGCTTTTTTTTTTTTTTTTTTTTTTTTAATTTT
>NC_034594.1:51042653-51066490 GCF_900095145.1 Mus pahari
GCCCTGGCTGTCCTGGAACTCACTTTGTAGACCAGGCTGGCCTCAAACTCAGAAATCTGCCTGCCTCTGCCTCCTGAGTGCTGGGATTAAAGGCGTGCACCACCACGCCCGGCCCAACATTTCTGAAATGTTCCTGAACATACTTTTGCTATTTTGTTCTATGTATTTGTGTGAAGCGGTGTTTTCAGAATTGGCCATTATAAAATAAAAATATGGATTAACTTTAAAAGACATTGAAGATACTCTATATCCTGCAACATCAAATATCCAGGCAAAATTTGAATTTTTGTGTAAAAATCAAATAATCCATCTCATTAGTATGGTAATTTTCTTTAATCTTTATACATACACACACATAAATACAAAATAATTTAAAATATGTTTTTATGGTTTATTACCAGTAAATGTTTTATTCGTATACCTATTTTATATACCCATATACTTGGGATTATGTAAAAGTTACTTGACTGGGGAGAAATTACCAGTGGAGAAAATTCTGGAAGCCCTGGTTATGATGAAGGCAAACCTAAGGTCCAGGTATCTGGCCCCTGTACCTTCTTTCTTCTGTTTTGAGGCTACCAGGAGCACCAGCCCCAACCTGTTCACCCACATACTCAAAGCAGCCACCTCTGGGCCCTGCTGACCTCGTCCCTATGTGCCAATTCCACTCCCTTGAGTTGGCATTTGAGTTTTCTTCTACAGAGCAGATCTCCACTTTTCTCCACTGGTTTGCTGGTGATGGGAAGACTTTGTTCAGCACCCTCACCTCACACTGCAGCTGAGTCACAAGGCTGGGACAGGACCTAGTGCCAGGTTGCCCAGTTACAGAGGAACAGACCTGGGGATCTTGGTTGTGAGACAGTCTGGATGTCAGCTGTCCTCTGTGAGATCTAGCTCAGGGTTCATTTGGTTAGGCCTGTTTCTTGGTAATATAGCATTATGAAAAGTGGCACTGTGTTCTTTAAATGTCTGCTATGAAATCACCAATTTCTGTTTTCTTTTTTGGCTGGGTGTGACATAGCCCAGGTTGGTCTCCAACTGGCTATATAGCCAAAGAAGATTCAAACTCCTGATGCCCCTGTCTCTATAGGCTGAGTGTACAGTGACAGGCTATGTCTTCACATCTGGCTGAAATCAGGAACTTTCTAAAAGAAAGAAAAGTCTTCTTGAGTTGGCATTCTACGGTGACAGTATTGAGAGAAAATAGCTATTAATGTGTCTGTGCCTACTATGTGCTGGTTGGATTAAGCAGGACAGTAGCTTACATGCTACACGTGTCTTTGTAGGAATAATATCAACTTGCACAATGCTAGCTTCCACGGAACTCGTAAGAGTGCCTCACATTCTGTTAGCACTCTCAGCTGGGAAAACAAGCAGAGGAGACGAGGGGAATTTTCCAAGTTCATACACACAGTGAGTGGTGGAAGCCTTCCAAACTTAGACATTTGGCTTCCCAGGCCGGGCTCCCAGCCATTTTACTATGTGGTCGGCCTGCCTAGGAAGACAGCGTGACCGTTTTTTCCCCAACCCCTAGCCAACGCAAGATGGACCCTAGGGCTTTTAAGGTTGGCCCCCTCGGAAACACGGAACGCGCCGAAACAGACATTGGTGTTTCAGCATCTCTTCAATACTGGAAGGATCTATAGAGAGTACCGCCACCTACCTTGCCATGATGGTGCCATGATGGTGGCTCTGCAGAGGGGACTGTCTGTGTGGGGAGTCTTAGGATCAGACCACGAGGACTCAGCAAGTGTCACCAGGAACACTAAAGCAAAGAGTATGGCTGCTGGCCTTAAGAACCACATGGGCAGACTGTGGGCTCTTGTTGAGGTGTGCGCACAGGAGGTAGGTTCCTACAACAGAAGGCAACGACAGTTTCCTGAGGTTCTAGTGGGGAGAGAGCTTTGGCCAACTGAAGCATGCATCCCTCTCTAATGGAAACAGCTATGACTGAACCCCACCTATTGGTAGCCATGTGGGAATATGAACTTCAACAGGTACTTACTGTAAGTCTGTAAATTTTTGTTTGAAAAATGTTTTCTTTAACATGAACATTTTAATCTTGTTCTGCTGTGCTTTCACGAACCCACCATGAGAAGGTGGTATCTGGTAATGTCCCCTTCAGGCAACTGCAGTGTCAATTAGCACTTCTAGTTGAGAGAGGCCCACTGCCCACTTGGCCTTTAACACAGGGACAGTGGCAGGTGGTTCTGAAGCCAGGCACACATCCCTAAGGACAACACTAGTCCTAGGGACAAGAGCCCCAACCTCCAATCAAACTCTTGTCAACCAGCATATTGATGGCTGTAATCTAAGTCAGAAGAATCAAAGGACAGTGACCGTTCTTGATATCCTAGTGAGGTTGAGGTAGAGCACCCAACTCACACCACTTATGACAGTGGCTTTGCATCCCCTCTGCCGTCCTAACTGCCAAGGAAAGAGCACCTGCTGTTAAGAGATTTCGATGGACTAACTCCCCAAAGGAACCCAGGAAGTGGAGTAGTAAATCCATGGCCAGGTGTAAGGAGTCAGACAGGCTGGGTTTCCTGACTCACGCTCTGCAGCCATATGGCCTAAAGCAACTTAGTTTCTGGGCCTCTGTCTCTGCATCACACAAGCATCAGAGCAATACCTGGTAGAAGTGCCAGGGGCTGGAATTATTTAAGGCATTGAAAGTGCACAGCACAACGCCTCTCCCCGAATGCACATCAGCAGTAGCTGTAACAGCTGTGATCCAGGGCCCATCCGCAGATACGCAAGCTCAGGTAGCAGGTCCTTGATCTCCGTGTTGAGACCTTGGAATCATTCCATATGACTTTCTGAATAGACTTTCCTGTCCAGATTGCTCCCACTAGAAAGTGATATGGAAATAGATTATTCAGTGCAATCACTGGCATTCACAGTGTCTGCTGGGTACTTGGTGTTTGGCTAGAATTTAGATGTGCCAAAAATGTAAAATGCACCCTGGGCTTCAGCGTCTTAGTCTGAAAGGCAGAACATAATGTGTCTCTTTAGTCCTTCACACTTGATTATAGGTAGGTAGGTAGGTAGGTAGGTAGGTAGGTAGGTAGGCAGATAGATAGATAGATGGATGGATGGATGGATGGATAGATAATTAGATAGATAGATAGATAGATAGATAGATAGATAGATAGATGCTCTTGGAGCCTAGACTGGCCTTGAATTCATGATATAGTCAAAGACGTCCTTAAACATTTGATTCTTCTGTCTCCACCTCTCAAGTGCACAGATTCCAGGCAAATGCCACCATAGCTGTTTTCATGTCATGTCAGGGAGTGACTCCAGAGCTGTGTGCGTGCTAGGGAAGCATTGGCAATGTGCTGAAGTGACGGTGTCCTGGGTATGCTAAGTAAGTATGAAAATGTTCTTTACAAAAGCTCTGCCACGTTTTATGGTTATTTTCACCTATTTCCATTACCTTTCATTTTTCATTTTTGTGCTTTTTTTTATATGTCTGAATGTTTTGCCTGCATATATGTATGTGTATCACGAGTGTGACTTGTGCCCACAGAGGCCAGAAAGAGAAGAGTACACTTGATTCTCTGGAGCTGGAGTTATACACAGTTATGAGCCACTGGGAGTGGATGCTAGGAATCGAACCCAGGTCCTCCGGGAAAGCAATCGGTGCTTTTAACCACGGAGCCACCTTTCTACTCCCCTTACTGTTTAAAATCATGGTGAATATAAAATTCAAAGTTGCATATGTGGCTTGAACTACGTTTCTGTTCATCAGTTTAACCTGACATAGAGTGGGTGGGCCCTTAAGATACAGACGCTGGAGTGAGCAAATGAGTAAATGAGTCCCACAGATTCTATGCTTCTGTCTGTCTGCTTTCTCTAGCTGTGTGTTCTCTCTCCCAAGCCCCCTCCCCTACAATGAGTGCCAACCGTAGACTCCCGGCTGCCACTTGCCCTCAGTCAGCTTCTCAGTTTTGCACTCCTTGTGTAATGGATGGCGAAGGTTCCTGCCTACAAGAGAGGTAGGGGGCATTGTGAACACATCCGTGGTTAATGACCCAGTAGAAATAGAGTGTCGATCCCAAAACGTTGTCTTGCCAATTAAGCATATAACATATCTCCATAAAAGCAGGTAGGACTCTTCAGGTTGTTTCTTCTTGGCCCATTGCTTAATATCAGTGCTAGAAATCCCCAGGGCAATGCAGAAGAAGTGGCCATGTAGATTTCAGTGCCAAAATGAGCCCTTAGAAGATTACGTCATCTGTCCTTCTGATACCTTGAACCCCCAGATTAAGGTCAAGCACAGGCCCAGCTATCCACTCTGTAGGAGTCATTAGAACTGCAGTCCTTGTAGCCAGAAACCCAGAGTCTTCTCATCTGGGGCATTCCGTCGTTTCTTTAAGTAAAAGGGCCGCAGGGTGCCTTGTAACCGTGATAATAGTATTGAAAAAGCCAAAAGTGTTGGCAGGAAGGAGCTCGTTGGAAGACTCTGAAATCGTTAATATTATTGATCCAGAGAGGCTGCCAGTTGGCCCCCGCTATGTTGCTTTGTTTCTCCCTGTTCCACTAACACACACGACACCATCACCACCACCTCCACACAAGTGTAGAATCTGTGTCCAGGGACCCATGTGCCAGCCGGGAAAGGACTGATCAGTATCCTTAGAGTCATTTAAATCCAACTGTGAGATGGTTATATAATGCCATAAACACAAACAAGGGAAGTGAGAAATAACAGACTCAAAACAGGAAGGGCCAGTGTGCACGAGGCTGGGGAAGATGTGAGAACAGGCATGGTTTGCTCTGTCTATGTCTCCTTGCAACCTCAGAATATTCTTACAAATCATGTGCCTTATGGGCAAACCCTGATCACACACAAGTGGGACAGCAGAAGACAGTTTGAGTAGTTGATGGACGACAAGTGCTGGCCCAGGGTTCACAGCATAGCTACAGCAGAATGTCAAAACAAGCCACCGATCCATGTGGCACTCAGCTTCACAATGGTGTGAGCCATTCCCAAAGGTCCTGAAAGGAGGGAGAAGGCTCCTGTCTCATTCCTAAGGATCTAAGAGTCTAGAGAAAAGAAACGCCTAATGTCTGGAAGACTCAGATAAAGACAAACTGGACAAGGCTATAGATTAAGTGCCGGAGAATGTTGGAAGAACGTTTCAGGATGCAACTAGAAATGGATTTGAGTGGAAGGGAATGTTGTTAAGTTGGGAAGAAAAGATGGACCCTTTGGTTGGAATAGGCACTTGGTGTCTGCGTGTGGTATGAGCAGATAGGTCAGCTAATTGTCCTTTGTGGTGGCCAAACAGGGAAGCAATCACATCAGACAGTGCCTGGATGTCAACCATCCTTGAATTTGTTCTTTAGACTTGGTCCCATGCAAGACAGTAGCATGCTATTCCCCCTTTCCATCGTGGCTGTAATTGGTGGTCTTGCCATTTTGCTTATTCAACACACGGTGGTTTTCACTGAAACTGTATTTACTGCTTGTTCTCAGGGCTCCCTCTGCAGTGTTTTCCCAGGGTGCAGGGGCTCAGCTGTGGGAACTAGGTTTTCTTGGCTCCCTGTAAACTCCACCTGCTGAGAGATCCAGTTGTCTCTCTGCCAGAGTGATGAACATGGTGCAAGGCAGGAAAGTGGGACAAGAAGAGAATGAATTGAAGTAAAGGAAATAAAACAACCGCTGAAAACCCCAGCATCCAAGACGACGTCGGCAATGAAAGTCAATGAGGCAAATGCCATCTGGCCCTGAAATATGAACGAGCGCAAAAGGGCGGCTACGGCTCCTGGGAATCTGTGCTCCAACCGAGCACACACTTGCTTTCCTATCTGCCCGAGACTTATCCTGTATGAGAGCTGGGGGGCTGTACCCTTCTGCAGAGCTCGCCACGAGCAAGGTGAAGCTAGTTTTCATATTTCTACTTGTACTTGCTCATTCATTCCCGTATGCCATCCTTTCATTAATCCTTCTCTTCCTTTTTCTTTCCCATCATGACCTCACCTCACTCCTGAATATTTGCTAAAGACTTTCTAGTCAGCTCGCCTACCTGCTGTGAGCCTTGCTTGCCAGGGCCTCTTTCCACAGTTAAATCTACCCTGACACTCCCTGTCCCCCACATGACCTATGTCTCCCATTGCCCGCATGCAGTACCCACTCTAATCACGCTGCTGCCCGGCAGCTACTTCCGTCCACACCCTGACCTGACCGTCCTTCCACGCGTGTTAAGTGATTTGCAGGCCCGTGAATGAGCCACATTGTTTTATGAATCTGTTTTATAGTTGAGGGTTCCTCGTCCTCGGATGTTTTTCCTTTTGTCTCCTCTCACAGTACCTCACCTGAATGCTTAGTGGTGCTTTCCTCAGAGGTAAGCATGGTGGCAATTAGTACACATCCCTGAAGCCTGGTGCTGAGGAGAGAGAGCATTCATTGGCAATACCCCTGGCTACAACCTTTCTGGCTTTGTTTATGCCCATAATTCCCATAGGAATGCCAATGACTGAGCACAGCTGCATATTAAAGCAACCTCATCTCATGGACACCCCAAAACTCTTTTGGAAATGCTGCTCTAGGGTCTAAGATATTCCTACTCATTTTCCATACATCAGTCTGCATTGGGGCATGAAGACTCTTCCTGCCTTTCCTGTTCCCATCTCACCACAGAAACTCCTGCCTAACCCTCTGTTTAGCTCATTTTCTGCTTTTATAACAGATTATTACAGACTGGATAACTTACAGAGAAAATGAATTTATGTGTCCTTCTTAAGAGAATTCATTTCTGCTGTAAGGACGACGCTCTAGGATCTGAGGGGAGATCTTCTTAGGCCCTGTCCATCATCCAATATCGCTGCCCTTGGAGTTCAGTTTCTAATTCGTGACCTTTGGGGCACACATTCAAACCATTACCCATGTGTTAGATGCCTTCCTAGACTAACAGGCAAGGTCGGCATCACCTTGTCCTGGAAACCTTTCCTGTCTTGGTATGAAACTGGGCCTGCTCTCCCTCAGACCACCTGCCTGCCTGGGCTGCGCTTCATGAGAGCACGGATTTTAGATTTTATTTTTATCTTTACATTATGTCATTTGTGTGTGTGTGTGTGTATGCCACAGACGCACATGCAGAGATCAGAAGACAGCTTCTGAAGTCATTTCTCTCCTTCTATGACATGGCTTCTGGGGACTGAACTCGTATTCTTCTCAGGCTCAGCAGCAGGGTGACTAGTAAGTCGCTGATCCTACACCATTCTAAAAATAAAAATTAAAAATAGTGTTTGTGTGAGTGCACACATGCGCATGTGCATGTACGCATTCGTAGAGTATGTTTGAAGGTCAGAGGGCAACTTTCAGGGCTGGGCTGTCTTTTTCTACTTCCGTTTTTCATGGCTAGCCCGCCTGTGAGCTGCTGGGTGATTCTCTTATCTCTGTCATCCATCTCAACATACCTTGTATGGATATTACAGATGTGCCACACCTTATCTTTTACGGAGGGTTTAGAGGACGGAACATGGCTTACCAGGTTGGTGAGACAACCATCTTTACTTGCTGAGCCATCTCCCTGGCCCACTCTGTACTCTAATTCTCTGTCTCCGACTGTCTTGATCTCTCGGATAGTAGATTCCAGGAAGTTGGGGAATCCAGCTTGAACGATCCATGAAGTTGCTCATCCTGTTAATGACACATCCTGGCACAGTGGCTGCCATGCATGTACGTGGAACAGATGATCTCTCACTGACGCATTTCTCACTGGCCTACACACTATGTGTTAGGAACCAAGAACAGGTCGATAGTGATTCTGAATTTCTTGAACATACTCAAAGGCTGGCCTGTAGGATTAGCATGCAGATAAATCTGTTCTACCTGACAATATGGTCCTGGAAATAAGTAAAAAACTGAAGGCGGTGTGTTTGTTTGCACTGGGCGGTGTCAGAGGGACGAGGGATAAGGAAGGGTTCCTAACGAATGCAGCCTTTCAGTGGAGGATCTGTAGAATGTGTCTAAGACAGGAAGAGAAAGAGCCTTCTCTTCCAGTCCAAGACTGCACCTACAAAGGCACAGAAAGGCAATGTGATGCGGGCTTTATGTTACTTCTATTATGAAATTTTTTCTAAAAGATTCCGTCTCTGTTGTTTTAGCAGAAGAGGGCTTTGTTTACTTGATGTTTGTTTACTCTGCTTAATTCCCTAGGGTCTCCATCTGGCTCCATCAGAAAAGATTGGCCTTGTTTGTTTTCAGTAGCTCTTTGCTGTCAGTCTCCTTGATTGACTTTCCCAAGTCCCATCAGGCAGGCTCAAGGCCACGATGCTGCCCGTCCGGGAGACTGCAGGCATTTGACTGGACGAGAAGAGCTTTCCGTGACTGTCTACAGCTGCCATATCTCTGGGCAGAGGGTTGACTGGCATCTGTTATCAGGGCCCAGTGGGTCCTGCGGACTGTGGGCTGGACTAGGCATGGGATGAGGCACTGATATCCCATCAGACAGCTATGTGCCTTCAGTTACTGTCTGAAAGCGAACTGAACCATTGCGTTAAAGGGCTGGAAGGTGAGAGGCAGGAGGAGGGGAGAGAACCAGTGTAGGCAGCAGGGCAACTCCCCAGCCAGTGTGGATGCCTGTGGCTTCTTCTGGACACACAGAACAGGGCTAGTGGGCAGTGTCAGAGGTGCATGACTGCAGAGGGACTCAGTGCCTTCTGAGCACATAGGACAGATCCCGATGGCTCCAGAGGCCGGATTACAAAAAGTCTGGCCAGCGACCCAAGGCCTAACAGAAGATGGGAAAGCCCTTTCTGCCACTTAAGATCTGCTCTCTTGTGCCAGCCCTCCATTATCCCACAGATAAACTCCCAATTACAAACTTCCTTGCTCTCAAACTTTCCATCTAATGGAGCATCAGGAACGCAGTTGTCCGAGCATCCTTGATTCCACACCCCAGGATAGCTTTCCTTAAAAGCAAGCTATCTTCAGTTTTAAACTTTGGGGTTTTTTTCTTAATGTTTTGTTTTTGTTTTCTTATGTGTACCATAGTCCAGGATCCCCTGAAACTGGAGTTACGGATGGATATGCTTCTCGGTGTAGGTCCCAGGACTCAAACATCTATGTTCTTTGGACCAGCAGCCAGTTCTCTTTACCACTGCGTCATTTCTCCAGCCCTGTCTGTAGCATAGGCTTTCCTGGAGCTCACCATATAGCCCAGGCTGGTTACAAGCTCATGGGGTCTTCCTGCTACAGAGCCCCTTGAGTGCCAGACTTATCAGAGTGAGCCATCACTGAAACAAATGCTCAGAGAAGATGAGCCAGGACTCTCTCAAAATACAGAACTACAGATACCGTGTGTGTGTGTGTGTGTGTGTGTGTGTGTGTGTGTGTGTGTGTTTACAGTGTCTCTATATGGATCTCAGGCTGTCCACAAACAGATTACCTTCTGAGTGATGGGATTGTAGGTATCTACTACTGTGTCTTGCTCCATACCTACTTTCTAAAAATAGTTACTTTTTTTTTTATGTTTTTTTTTTTTTTTTTCAAGACAGGGTTTCTCTGTGTAGTCCTGGCTGTCCTAGAACTCACTCTGTAGACCAGGCTGTCCTCGAACTCAGAAATCTGCCTGCCTCTGCCTCCCAAGTGCTGGGATTAAAGGTATGTGCCACCACGCTCAGCCACATTTTAAAAAAATGTTTAATATCTATTTTGTTTTTAACTGTGTGTATGAGAGTGTGTGTGCATGTAAGTGCATGTGTCCCGAAGACCAGAGGTGGAGCTGTAGTTACAAGTAGCTGACTGTTACAGCTGCTGTGAGATAGGATGTACTCTTAACTGCTGAGCCATCTCTCTATCTCCTACTCAGAGTTTCCAGTGGTAGCTTCTTATCCCACTGATACACCGAAGTACAAAACGTCATGTAAACACTGCACAAACTCATTTGTGTTATCAAGATACAAACAAAAATGCAAACCACACAATCATAAAGTTCTTCTTCCATGTGCCTCAGCCTCATAATCTCTCAGAAATGAATAGCTCTCATTGGTTTGGTTGTCATTTTATATTCTTATGGAATATGCCATGTTGAGATTAAAAAAAAAAAGTCATGGTGGTATGAGAATGTCCCCAAGCAGACCCCTATGCTTGACTACTTGGTCCCCAGTTTTGCGAAACTGTTTGGGAAAAATTAAGAAGTGTGGCGTTGCCAGAGAAGGTAAGTCACAGGGTGTGAGATCTGAGGCTTCGAAAGACTCAAACATTTCCAGTGGATTCTGGGCTTCCTCTTTGTAGAACTCAATGTGAGCTCTCAGCTGCTGTCCCAGAGCCATGCTTGCCTGCTGCCATGCTCCCTGCCACAGTGGAGATGGGCTCCTACCCCTCTGGGGTGGTAAGTCATAAACAGACATTTCCTTTTCTACGTCACCTTGGTCATGGTACTTGAATCATAGCAATAGGAAAGTAAACTGAGACAGTAGGTGTCCGTGTTTTGTAGCTATTGTGCATATTGTTCCGTCTGTTACATTATTCAGTTAATGTAATTTTGAGGTCGTTTTCTGTCAGTCCCTTCGGGGTTGTGACATTTTCTCAGATGCCGATGGTGTAACAGGGTTTCCTCCCCTCCGTTTGCACAGACGTTTAGGTCCTTTCCAGTCTGTGGCACTGTAGTGATGACACTACACCCGTCTTTGTTTCCCAAACTCTTTGCAAATGCAACACCTGCTACTGTCTTTCAGCAGTGTCCCAAGGGAATGGAATTTCCGGGTTGAAGGGTACGTGCACTTTAAGTTTAAAGAATACTAGCGAGTGGCCCTCAAAATTAGCACACTGATTGATCCTCCTACTCACAGCATGGAGAAGATGCCCCCAGATGGCCGGCCCGCATCCCTGCCCATCTGCTTCTCTCTTGATGTATTCTGTAGCAGGAGCTTAGCAGGGTAAACAATCACTTTTGCAGTCCCTAACAGTGGCTTTGTAATGCATTTCCCATACCAGAACGATACAGAGGAAATATCTAGGCATGGAAGCATGGTCCTGAGAAAGCTCTAGCTTTCTCCTGACATAAAGTAGGGGAGTGGCTGGGGCGTGGTCCCCTTCCTTCTTTCCTGCTTTGTGCCTTCCTAGACCACTTGGTGTTGTGAGGGTATAGCCACAGGTGACAGACCGGCGTGCTAGGATAACAACGCAAACAAAAAGAGCTTAGATGATTAGTGCCAAAACCTATTGTTAGTGGCAGCAAGCCTGATGCCAGCAGGTAACAAGTCTGGACAGCTCATTGTAACAGAAAAATAAGCCCTTCCTGTTTAACTCCTCCTGGCTGGGCATCTGTAACTTGTGGCTGAATGAAAACATAAAGTTAGTTGGATCTTAGTGCCAGGTATCCATGTCTGCTTTGGTTTAACCTTGGTCATATATATATATATATATATATATATATATATATATATGCAGGCTGTGGTAATGATATAATAAAATGATAACAACAGTCATTATTCCCTGTCAACTTTATATATATTATCTATGAGATTTACAAAAAGTTCTAGGAGCAAATCTTTATTTTACAGATGAGCAGAGCAGATATCAAAATACAAAGGATTCTGACCCAGTCTGGAAGCTTCTGTGGGTCTTCCTTTTGTATGCCAGGGCTTCTTGGTGTCTGCTTAACCTAAAAGGAGTAAAGTTAAATGCTTTAACCTCCCTCGTAACCTATCACCCATCAGAAATAGTGGAAAAGAAAGGATACGGGGGAAGTGGACCTGTTTAGAAAGGTTCTTTGGAGCAACTCCTGATTGTGTTGTCTGGAAATTGGCAGTTCAGTTCATAGGTTAGCAGGCGGCGGCAGCTCCATCCATTTGCAAACATTTCATGGACACATCAGCAGTCCAGTTCGGTAGAGTCAGGATAGCAGACACGAATCACCAGTAGTGGCATGACCTAGCGGAGACAATCAGGTCTCAGCCTTGGCATGAGTCAGCAGGAGAGACTAGCAAGAACACCAGAAGTTCTGGGAATGCTTCTCTAAGGGAAGATCAGTGAAGATGCAAAATTCACAAGCGTTGCACAGATAGCTGTGCCAGCAAGCCAAGCCCTGTCTCTGTCATCCCATTCTATTTAAACCCTCCAAACATGACGTGTCCTCCACGTGCCTTGCCTCAGCAGAAGTGGCAAGAAACACCAGCACACATCAGAAGTTTTTTGGTGCGTTTCTCTCTATGGAGTCCTGACAAATGCAGCTCAGCTACGCAAATGTAAAGCAGACCAAGACATGCGTGTTTTTAGCGAAGAATCCTTCATCGAGTGTGTCCTTTCACATGCTTGCTTTCGCAGAACATCCTCTCTCCTGTGTCTGCTTCAGGGAAATGTTCCTTCATGCATTTGCCCTAGCCTTTCACACCGGTGTCCACTTTAACGAAACATCTCTTCACATGTTTTGCCCCAGCAAAACACCATCCAACCGACTTTCCAAAGATCCCTCAAATTTCCACTTCACAAAGTGGCCAATTGTCAAGTAGCCTGCGACATTTTCAAATGCACCATATGAGGGTAAGCTTTGGGGTTTGTTTTTCTACAAACACATGGGCATCCTGAATACGGTCCCACAAGTTATATTTTTGAATAAACAAAATGACTCAAAGCCCGTGTGTGAGGACGTGCACGGTCAGTCCTAGGACACAGTGACGCCTCTGGATTTAGGGAATGGACTCAGGTCTTAACCTTTAGCTTTGCCTCTCACTTTTCTGGTATTCTGAACCTGGACATCTGTCTTGTAGAGTCACAACTGGTTTCTATCCCTTCCTGAGCCCTTAAATCAGCGATGCTCGTTAGTCAATCTGGTTTCACCACAGGGCCATTTCATTATCTCCCCCAATTCAATTTTTTAAAAGCTGTTTTTAAAAAAGACACTCTTGAAATACATGTATATGTCTTTGCATATTATCTTCCTATTTAAAAATTGTTAACTTTGAGCAGATCCTAAAAGAAAATTGGGAATAATAACAGTTGTAATGGATGATATAAAGCTAGGTTGACCCTTATGCAACAAGAGAGGAAGGTAATTCCTTCTAGTTCCCGGGGCCTCTGAACAAACAGAACTTTGTAGCACGGTTATTGGAAACCAGTGTATTGCACAATGGGTTGTTCAGTTGTAACATAAACCCACTTCAGGCCACTGTAAGCAGAAGGAAATTCATGGCTAATGGCACTGGAGTCATGGGTGGCTCCAGCCTCAGCGTGTGGAGGGTCCCGAGGAAGGGGGAATGGGAGCAGCTGATTCAGTAATGGCTCAGTAATTCAATGAGTCAGGAGTGGATGCAAGCTGTCAGCTCAAGTGCTCACTCTTTCCCCCAGGATTCTCATCATTCTTCCTTCTTCTCATTCTTCATTCCTGTTCTTCATTCTGACCCGAGAGCCTGAACCCAGTCTTTTATCTACTAAAGCTACAGCATCAAGGCTTTGAACATTATTAATAATTCTTTTGCAATCCTTAAACTTGCATAAGTTCTATGAGTCCTGGATCAGTCGTCCCAATCTCTGTTTCCTTAAATCAGAAACTAAACACAAAGCAAAAGCTCATTTCCTTATAGCTTTTACAGAGCCTGTTCTTCACGGGGAGCCGGGCAGAGCTCCTGCAGTTTCCTGGTACAGCGGGGAGCTGTCTTCAGTGACTATTTTCATGTAAGAACAGAAAGGTGTCAGACTACTAAGGTTGAAATGATTTCTTAAAAAGTTTTAAACTAGCTGGGCATGGTGGCACACACCTTTAATCCCAGCACTTGGGAGGCAGAGGCAGGTGGATTTCGGAGTTCAAGGCCAGCCTGGTTTACAAAGTGAGTTCCAGGACAGCCAGGGCTACACAGAGAAACCCTGTCTCGAAAAACCAAAAAAAAAAAAAAAAAAAAAAGTTTTAAACTTTATGCAAGTGGAGTGGCTAGCTCTCTCTAATATCTCCCTAGGCATTGCCATCTCCAGTCCTTCCAGTAGCTAGGAGAAGGAAGTACTAACTTTTCATATGCTTGTACATCATCTATTAATTCTCTAAACTTTGTTTCCTATCTTAGCAATTCCATGGCCCCGTGTACTCTCCTTCTGGCACCATTTGTTTCTAGGTTATGTGCAAGCCTTTCTCCTATAAAATAAACCCATCTATCATTTGCTTGTGTTTTATATATTTCTTTTATTATATATTCCTTCTTTTCCTAGCCATGCCTTTTCTTCTAGAGACAGCTTTAACTCTCTGTCTGTCATGTCCCCAAGTCCACCCAGGCAAATTAATGCAGCAGTCATTGGACTGGAGAGTACATGTAACTCCTCATAATTTCAAATTCAAGGCCAACTCTGGCAATGAACTATTTCTACAAAGAACCATGTGGGCTTTTATGGCCTCTGTGGTGACGTCTAAATCCTTTCCTGTGACCCTATAGGCCAAACTGAAGGCCCCTTCCTCGTCCTCCACAGCCTCACGAGCACCTCCCGTCCTCCTTCCTGAGAACCGCACCTGTCCCATGTACCATGGAGTGATTAGGTCTGAGTAGTGGGGGAAGTATATTCCCCAGAAAGAGAGACTGAAAGTAAAATGCATAGATGAGACAGCAGATCACTTTCAGACCAACAGCAATCAGCGTACAAGGGGCTCAACAGCCTGGAAATGTTCCAGGGGCAGGGACTGTGTCACACCTCCCCTTCCGCAACCATGCCAGACCCGGCAGGTCCAGGAGCGTCAGGACCATCTCAGTCACGTCTGCTTTGGGTGCTTCTGGGTGAGTTTATTTTGAAGATAAGTACTTTTCACATGGCATGCGATGGTGACTTCCATGTTCCTGGAATTATGAATCCCTGCTGGCAACCCCAGTAGAGGGAAATGATATTCCCCTCTAACCTTGATAGATTAAACTGGGGGAAGAGTTGGGTTAACTTTGATCATTCACACATTTCTGAGCCAAAGAGGGGTGAATTCATTGATTTATTTAAGATATTTTAGTTATCTAAGCTTGGGTCACCTTCCATGGTGTGATTGCTTGTGAGGGTTCATGGTAACCAAACCACGGTATAGGTGTGCTGCGGGAAAGAATTTTTGAGTTAAGGGGAAGGCAAAATTAGCAGATGCCCATGAAATACTTTGAAGATAGGATTTCAGTCCCGAGCCTTCTGAGGGAAGGACCGGGACTTAGAGTATTGTCACCATGGTTCGTGGGGCAGATGGAGTCCCAGCATGCTTGGCATGAACATGAACCACAGTGGCAGTATGGACTTGCCACACCTTTTCTTGGAAAATACAGAGCAGCCTTTATGGCAGGACACAAGGGTTTCCCTCTTAAAAGTCATCCTTTAGAATAGCCACTGGATGGGACAAAGGAGACAATGTCCCAGACCCAGCTTTCAGACAAGACGTCCGTTCCAGCTGGGTTACATCAGAGAGCTCAGGAGATTTGTTTCCTTGTCCCGTGTGACACTGCGAGGCTGTTCAGGCACAGGCCTTGCCTCAGTGTTCAGGGGGTGCATTTTTCTCTATGTGTATCTGTGTGCTACACATGCGTAGCTATAATCCTTGAGGTAAAAGAAGGCGACAACTCTCATGTGATGTTGGATAACTGAAACCTAGACAGATAATCTCAGACAGATAATCTTCTCGCTTAAGGATTGTTTTTCCTTAAGCATGCAAAGTCCTGGGGAGAGTAGGGCAGGCTCTTTTGTGAGAAAAGGTTTAGACAAGAATCTCTGAGCCTCTTCCTGGGGTCTAATAACTGACGTCCTGGAAGGTGGTTATACTCGTTTGTATCTGAGATATGCATCTGGCAGGAACATCCCACACAGCCGTTTCTCACTTCAGGTAAATAAACTTTAAGTTGCCTCCCAGTTTCCAGTAAAGCTGTTAAGTGTAACTGTAAGTGGCAATATTTAGGTAGACAGAGGAATCAAGGGGGGAGGAATCATGGCTAACATGTGGACTAATGTGTTAGCCCTACACGTTAACCCCTACATGGCTAACATAAGGTCCAAATCAAGAAGTTACTGCAAGATGAACAATAGAAAATCTGATCTTAGAGGATCTTGGATTTGGAGCTGGAGGTGAATGGGAATTCTTTAGGGTTGGATGGTAGTCAGCCCAGCGACGGTATCAGCCTTTCATGAGGGATGCAGGGCCTGGAACTGAGCTGAGCTGACGATGGAGGGATTATGTGTAAATGTATCGGGATGCATCGGCTGCTGAAGAGCTCATTCGTTTTCCTCCATGGCCTCTTAAATCAGGACATCTATACAGCTTTCCGCTTCTCCACGAGACAGTGTAGTGTGGCGTTCATATCCCAGTGTAAGGTATCAAATGGTTAAGGTGTAAATTCCAGCGCTGTCATGTAGTTAGTTGCATGACTGCAGGCACCACGCCCAACCTCTCCACACCTCCCTTTCCTCACCTGAGACTTGGACGTACTAGGATTCCCAGCTGTTGTGGCTCATTTGGGCAACCAGAATACTTAAAAAAGTTGTCAATGGAAAACACTGTGTTTAGCTGCTTCTATTATTCCTCCGTTGAGAAGGGACACTGTTGTTAGACACAGATTCTGAGCATATGACTTTCTAGTTTAATAGATACAAAGATCACCCCTTCTTTGTAGAGAGAACCCTTTGGGATCACAGACACGTGGCAGTGTTTTGTGCCTTGAAGCCGCGTGCCAGGGTACCCTTTCCTCACTGGAGCAGCAGACACCAGGCTGAGACCGACACCGAGGGCACAGAAGACACTCTTGAGTTTAGGACTTTTCCATACGAAGCTTACAGGGTACAGACACAGGATGTGCCTGCTTCCTTCTGTAACTATAAGTCTCCTTCCCCAGCTCTTTCTTTCCCCTAAATGGCTACTTGAGCTCTGGCTTGGAACTAAACGAGATGGCGAGGTTTGTTGTTACAAGTGGCACATTAACAAGGACGGGATGCACCTCAATGGTCTGGGTTCAGGAACCATGTGAAGTCTCTGGGGCTCCACCACTTGAAGGTCCAGCACCAAGAAAACCAGTGACTTCCCATTCCAGGATGGACTGCATTTGGAGGGCATGAGGTGTGTGTGTGAGGTCAGACGAAGCAGGCAGAGGGGCAGTGTATTCTTAGCTACCAGCCGGTTCCAGACAATGCAGCTCAGACTCTAGGCTCAGAGAAAGGCTGAGGCCGGTCCTAGACCCGCACCCTCTGAACCATTTTAGATCTTCCCTCAACTGTGTACAGCACACATGATTTTTCAGATCCCTATCTGTCATTCTGCCTAAGACAGAGACTGTAAGAGTGAGAGAGATTGGGTCAGACCCTCATGGGTAAAATACTTCTTGACTGATACTAATAATTCATGTAATTTGAGGTGAGATGACAAGGGGAAATCCAATGTTTTCCTTTTCCTTCCCTCCTATACAGATCCCGTTTATAGAGCCCATTGCGATCCTGAGGGGTTGGTTCCTCTCATATCAAATCATTCTGCTACTCCGAGAGGCCTATCTGTACCAAAGGGCAAAACGACGGAGGACCAGTAAGCTAGGGTCTGTGATGTAGTTGGCTATTTTAGTCAAAAACGTATGTGATTTTTAGAGTATCTGTGCTCCAATGTGCCAAAAGATCTGATTCTCCACCAAAAGGATTATTTTTATAGTTATGCCAATAATAACCAGGGACCCTGGACAGTGATTAGTATCGCTCTCACGTAAGAAGCACCCTCCAACGTGTTGTGACGGCGGCGAGAAACCTCAGCCTGCCCCTGTCAGTTCCTGGGAACCAAAACCAAAAATGTGGGTCTAGATAGGTAATTTTTTTCAGAACCTTCATGAAACCTAGCCATTTGCTCATAAAAGTGTGTTTTAATCATATCCATTGCCAGTTCCCAGATATAATCGGTTCTCTAGTATATACAAGCTCCCATTCAACAATATTAGCTAGATAACATCAATAATCTCTGCATTTTTCCTCCTAGAAGAGAGGAAAAGTTTATTCAGCTTCAAGTTCCACAACCTGCAAATTTTCCCTTATAGATGTCTACCGTGGTGGCCTCTGGGCATCCACAAGGTAGAGGTTTCTCTTATGTGCTGCTGACTGTCCAGAGGAGGCACAGTGGAGTAGTTACAGTTTAGCCAGACTCCCTAGGTGGGAATACCAGTTGGTGGCTTTGGGCAGGTTACTTCTCTGAGCCACAGTGCCCACAATCGTAGAATGAAGGTAACGATGGCATCTACTTGACCTGGTTGTTGTAATACTGATTGATGTATATCAAACATCTAATTTGCCGCCCTGCGTATGGTAAGAACTTCAGATGTGGTTAGGTGGTGTCATGTCTCATTCACGGTACCCATAAGTTCCACACTCTGGAGCACAAGAAATTTACCATCCTTTTGGGCAAAGTCAAATCTGACGTTTCCTTTCTACCTGGTGACTGTCCTGGGAGGCAGAATATCTGTTGAAAGAAGAGGGGGCATGTCACCCAGGCACTGAAGGAGCGAGTACCTGCACCTACCCCAGCAGTGTCTTATGCATTCAGAAGAATCTATTAAACATCACAATGTGCCAGGCCCTGCCGTAGGCTCTGAGTATATAGCAATCAAGATAAGTCAAGGCTCGTAGCACCAAGACACCATAAAGTCGAGCCTTCTGTGAGAATGTCTCATCTTCTGCATCTTTTCAGTACAACACATTCAGAATGAGGGTTCTTAAGCCTCTCCATAATCAACAGATACTGAAGTGACCTGTGAATCACCAGAGAAAGAGCAAGGAAGTCACCATAGCTCCGATGATGTGCAGAGTCCACTCTACTTGAACGCTATTTTGGAAGAAGATAACCCACATAAGAGTTTCCATGTGTGTTTCAGGTAAATGACCTGTTCGGGACCACACTGAGAACCCACACCCTTATTCTATTTGTTTTTCACTTTTGTTTGTTCTGCCTAGTGTCCTATGTATCCCAAGCGGGCCTTGAACTCGCTATGTAGTTTGACTTCCCGGGCCTCACACCTCTCTCCTGGGTGCTGGGAATGCAAGCGTGTGGTGTTATGCCTGCTTGAGTCAGTGCTGGGTATTGAACCCAGGGTTTGGGCATCCAGGCAATCACCCTACCAACCGAGATGCAGCCCCTCCATCCCTTATGAAGACAGCTTATTTGTAGTTGTGGGTTTCGTTTAGTTTTTAATTGTTTAGTGTGTGTTTTCTAAGCCTCTGGATTGTAAGATTCTTTGTGAAGTAATCTTTGTAAAGTACTCCCCCAGTTAGGGGCCTCCTGCTAGCAACGACTCATCCAACTGCAATTACTAATGATGCACCATTCGCCTCCCACCTATGATACTGCCTGGCTGTCCATCAATCATAAAGAGGGAGGGACAGGTCAGGGTGAAGGGAGGAGCAATCTTTGTTACTTGACCTCTGCCCAAGCTTTCTCTGGGACGCCTAATTTGAATGCTATTCTCTGAGCCTCAAAGGAAAGTAGTCAAGGAACCTGGACCTGCACCTCCCTCCTCAGATTCTCTCAATTGTTTGAAACAGGACCCAGTGGGTGGAGCTCATGAGCGATCATTCTAGCATCTTTGCAATGGACCCAATGGGTGGAGCTCACGAGAGATCCTTCTAGCACTAATACTTGTAGGAGCCTTGGGCTGTATCCTGGCAAGGGGTTGACAGTAGTGTCTGCTTTGGATCCTGGTGGAATCCATTTGTTAAAGCCAAACAAAACAAACAAACAAAAAAAAACAAAACAAAAAAACCAAAGAATCTCATTGTTTTGATGCAGTCACACACACACACACACACACACACACACACACACACACACACACACACACCATGTACATACATGCATCGTGTATACCTATGTATCCGTACACACATGGATGCATGTTGAGGGCAACATTCCTGTCTGCCCTAGCCGCTGTACTCTCAAAGATGAACTCTTGCTAAGGAACCATACAGAACAGAGAAAGAAACGTGGCTCTCACTGGAGGAAAAGGAGCAGGGAAGGGAACCCAGGAGAGAGACACGAGTGCTAGGGAAAGAAATTTTATTTCCAAGCTTTTAAGAGAATATTACAAACAACAGAGAGTTTTTAAAAAAACCCTAAAAACTAGTTTAAAAAAGTACTTGACAGTGTCCATTTAATACCCAAGGATGACATGTCCATTGTGCAATGACACTAAGAAACTCTGCAGGTGACCACCCAGTGGCCTTCCCTGGCAGGGTCCTGGAACACACGGGTGGGCTCCTACGACAGTGCTCCTTGGTGCCTCCTTGGTGTGCCTGGCTGCACCAGAAGGATCAGGAGCACATAGCCCGGAGCACAAGGCAAACTGCCTCTTTAGGGAGGGGACAGGTACCAAGCAGCTAGGAATACTTAGATAGGTGTTCACGACTTCCTTGAGATACACAGGCCAGTGTCACCCACACTGCAGCAGACTCAGGTGTGTGTGTGTGTGTGTGTGTGTGTGTGTGTGTGTGTGTGCTCGAGCACATGAGTGTCTCTCTCTCTCTCTCTCTCTCTCTGTGTGTGTGTGTGTGTGTGTGTTCACAGGCATTCACTCACACATGCATGCACACATGCGTGCATACATGTGCGTGCTTGTGTGCCTGCCCTGTGAGAATGCCAAAGCCAAAAGGACATGGCACTGCATTATCCTGGTTATAGACGGGGCTCAGTAGTGAGGAAAATCATCCCTGGCCCGCCAGCTTTGAAGGCTGATGCCACAGCAGTGGAAGTGTGCTTGAGCCACTCGTGAGAAGTCTTTGCTTCCCTCCACACACACACACACACATGTATGTATGTGAGTCCCCCATCCTGTAAACATCTTTGAGCCAAATCACTGTAAAAATTAACAAGGAAACAGAAAGATTGCCACGTCTAAACCTCAGCCTTCTTTGCGTTCATGTGACACTTGTAGTTACAGCTAGGATAGTTCTTCCTGGGGGACCCAACCCCCATCTCTCTGGCCAGGCATACCAACAACTCCCTTCCTGAAGGTCTCCAGGGATCCCTAAGCCATTTGAGACACTGGAATTTTACAGAGTGTAGAGGCCCCCAACAAACATGATAGGACCATCAGCTCACAAGGCCTCTCTGCCTCTCTCTCTCTCTCTCTCTCTCTCTCTCTCTCTCTCTCTCTCTCTCTCTCTCTCTCTCTCTCTCTCTCTCTCTCTCTCTCGCTCTCTCTCTCTCTCTCGCTCTCTCCCAGTGCTAGGAAGCAGCACCCAGGGAGGAATAAACCCAAGGTCGAGAGAGAAGTGCAGATTACAGAAGCTCTTCCCTGCCTGGGCGGCCTAGCAGGTGCCCCAGGCGCCAGCCACCCTTTCCTGCCCCACCCTTTCCTGCCCCGCCCTTTCCTGCCCCGCCCTTTTCTGGGTGTCTTGCTACTTGTGGCTCTCTGGGAGGGGTTGTTTTCTTAGGGCAGCTTCCATTTGTCCCACCCATTGTTGTGAAGTTTGTGTTGGTTTTCCCCTCGCTGTGGAACCAATGGACTGGGAATCAGAAACGCTCTCCCTCAGGCAGTCTCCCCACAGCTCCCCTTGAGGCCCACCATTCCTGCTCCCTGGGCCCCTCCTGGCCCAGACTCATTCTTGTGGGTGTGTGTGGTCAACCTGCCTCCCAGGCCTCCTTTCACACTGTGGTGACTCTCATGACGAGCTCTCGGCCGCTGCCCTGGGTGCTCCGCTGCTCATGAGGTCTCAAGTGACTCAGGAGGTGTAGGATGGTGTAAGCACAGTGGTGTTGGGACACAGGGCCTGAGGGGTGGCTGGCAGCCCTGGTGGGGCCCTCTTCACGGGCAGGCGGGCTGGCTGCCTCCTCTTCCGTGGAGGGTAGGTTGACTTGGGCAGATGAGGAAGTCTGTAGGTTTGTCCTGCCTCCCGATTTTTGGTCCTCTAAGTCTTTTGTCTTGTCATAGTTCAGCACTTTCCACTGTTGGTTTACAGCCTGCCAGCGTTTAAAGATGCGATATACCGAGGGCCCTTCGTGGATGATGAGGCCTGCCAGGAAAAGAAGAAGACAAAGGCTAAGCAAAGAAAGCAACAACGGGGAGAATGCCACTACATCCTTAACTTACACAGACACGGGCACTGGAGAAGCTGGGCTCTCATTGTGTTGCTTTTATTCTAAACCTGCCTTCCAGCTCTGAGCCACTGGACTCCAGAGCACCACAAGATTCCCAGACTCCATGAGTCACCAGAAGGGAGAAGGTCACAAAATAGCCGGACTTTGCATGAACTGCCTTTGCCTACTTCTGCTCCATCCTGACCTCTTCTTGGCTTGGCACAATTCAAATTCTTCAATGACACCATAATAAAAATATTTTTCCTTCCCTGTGTTACATATTCATGATGCCCTGTGCTTACCAGGTGTTGAATGAGTCATGCACATTTAAAGGACAACAGCGATGAAATCCTGTGGTCATCCTGCTCCTGCTGAGTGGGAACTGAAAGTCCACTCTAGCTCTTTGCACAGCCAGTGCTACTGAAATACGGATCCCTGGGGCCGGCTGAACATCCTTGCAGTTATACTGGCCAAATCCAGTGGGGGAAACAAACCATATCTGGCAACAAGGAAAATGGATATCGGTTGTAGACCTACTGTGTGCAAAGCACTTAGGATCGTGCAATGTCTGAGCCAGGACGTCCTTCCCTTAGAGAGCTTATGTTTAAGTTAAGAGGCATATACAAAATGTACAAATGAAGCTACCAGACTGTCTTCCTGTGTGGGCACATGCTAGGAGGAAGATGAAATAGGATTAAATAGCCCTTGGCTGCAGGCAACCCGGGCCTTGTTTTGGCAAGAGGGAAGAGAGAAGCAAGTCTCAGAGGAAGAGGCAAGTTTAAGTTAAGGCTTAAATGAGAAGGAGAGTTGTGTGCAAAGACCTGGAGAGCGCACTTGTCTCTGGTGGGAAATGCAAGCGCAAAGGTAGGAATGGAATGAACAACCAAGGTTGAAACTGAGGTTGGCTTGCCTAGCGCCGCGCAAGCCCGTGGATGTGGCAAGCGGTGGAGAAGGTGGCTAGAGGCCCTGTTATGATTGTGTCTTGCATGGTACCCAATGTAATGAGAAGCCCCCCGAGTAGATTTAGAAGCAGGAATGGCATTGAAAGATTTCGTTTCTAAGAAAATTCACTGGTGCTCCAGAAGGGACACGTATAGAATTATTCTAAAATGAAGCAGGAAGGGAAGCGGTAATTGAAGCTGGAAACTGTGGTGCTGGGGACAGGGCAGTGTCGTGCGCGAGAGGTCTTGGAGGCAGGATGTATGCTGTGGGTAGAGCTGACAGTCTGGCTGACAAGTGAGCTGTGGGCACAAGAAGCACCTGGGCAGCTCTGAAGGTTCTGGTGCCACAGCTGGATGGTGAGGGTCATTTGCGGAGACACTGATGGTCCCAGGGCTGGCGTGGGGCGCTGCATGGTGATGGTGACTATTAATTCATGATGGCTGCTATAACAACCGTCCAGAGGGTAATAGGTAGCCCACAATGGTACAAATGGGCTCTCTTACAGTCCTGGGGTTGGTCCTACTGGGTCAAAGCGCAGATATCATTGAGGCCTACACTTCCAGAAGACTTGGAGGGAGGAGAATATTTCCTTACCCTTTTCAACTTCTAGAAATGGCCATTCTCTCTCCCTCTTTCTCACATCATCCCATCCTCTTTCTTCTGTCGTCACATTTTTTTGGTGTAAAAAATTTAAATTTAATATTCTTATATACATATAATGAGTCTGGATCAAATCCAGCCTCCAATTCTTTTTTTTTTTTTATTTTTGATAAGAGCATGGAATCTTTATTCTTTTTTTTTTTATTAGATATTTTCTTTATTTACACTTCAGATGCTATCCCGAAAGTTCCCTATACCCTCCCCCGCCCCTGCTCCCCTACCCACCCACTCCCACTTCTTGGCCCT
>NC_034594.1:51067505-51099417 GCF_900095145.1 Mus pahari
CCAATCTGTTGGTGGACTTTTTGTCTTGTTGACAGTGTCTTTTGCCTTACAGAAGCCTGTCATCACATTTATTAATCTGTCATCACATTTTTCTTTGATAGTCTCTTAATAAGAACTCTAGTGATTACATGGAGGGACCACCAGAATAACTCAAGATAATTTCCTCACTTCAAGATACTCGAATTAACCATGTTTGCAAAGTCCCATCACAAAAGTTTAACAGTTTCAGGATGAGACCCTGTGTGTCTCTGGGGGCCATTCTTCAATTTACCACAGTATTAACAGTCACACGTTAGTTATGGTAAGTTTAAGATGTCTGCTAAAAATCCAACTGGTTGATCAAACGGCAATAAGATATATGAAGCTGAGAATTTACATGATGCACTGGGTGATTCTGTGTCAATTTCACACAAATGAGTCATCAGAGGGGAAGGAGCCTCAGTTGAGGAAATGCCTCCATGAGATCCAACTCTAAGGCATTTTCTGAATTAGTGATCAATGGGAAAGGGTCCAGCCCATGGTAGGTGACACCATCCCTGGGCTGGTGGGTTCTATAAGAAAACAGGCTGAGCAAGCCATGAGAAGCAAGTCAGTAAGTAGCATCCTCCATGACCTCTGCATCATCTCGTGCCTCCAAAATCCTCTTCTGATTGGATTCCTGTCCTGACTTCCTTGGGTGATGGACAGTGATGTGTAAGTGTAAGCAGAATAAACTTTTCATTCCCAACTTGCTTTTCAATCATGGCATTTTGATGTAGTAATAGAAACCCTAACTAAAACTAACAAGACAGATGGTGATAGAATTTTGGGGAATAGAGGTGGCACTGTTGTTTAAGTGCATCTTCTTTAAAACTCAGATGTTAGTAATGAGTTAATATTGAAAACCGGGTCCTTTACACAGTAATTAGGCCATGACAATGCACTCCTCATGAACAGATTATGTGCCTTATCAAGAGCCCTTGACTGACAGTTGGTTTTCACCTGTCCTATGTTTTGCTATGTGATGATATTGCAAGAAGTCTCTCACCATGGCTGGGGACATGACTCAGACGGTAAAGTGCTTGTCACGCATGACCTATGCTTGGATTCCCAGAGCCCACTCAGGGTCTTCATGGTTTCAAGGCAAACAGTTTAGTGAATGGTCCTAAATATAACCCCCAAGTATGTTTTAACATCCCCTTTCCTATCCTGAAATAAGATACTATAAGACTGCTATGCATTTTTTAATTAATGGAATGCCTTAACAGATAATTAAATAAAACAAAAGAAGTCACTTGTAAGAAAAAGATGAAACCAAAGTCAATATAAGTGCTGGAGCACAACTGTATTAGAAAACAAGACACACTAGAAGAAAATCACACGAAGCGAGGTATCTCAGACCCAGAAAGACAAATGTAATCAGTGCCCTTCTCGGCCACTGTCAGAGAAGCTTCCTCCTGCAGCAGATGGGAACAAATACAGAGACCCAGCCAGACATCATGCAGAGAGTGAGAGACTTTGGAACACTCAGCCCTATATAGTATGTCTCCATCAGATCCCTCCCTCAGGGATGCATTTAAAAGGACAGGGGCTTCTGAAAGATGGAGGAGCAAAGGCAGCATGGATGTCCAGGCAGGCAGAGAGATGCCTGTGGACTACTTCTTGGCCCACAGCCTGAGAAGGGATGAACAGCCGCTATAGAGACAGATACAGGGATGCAGTATCTTAGAGTCCAGCTGCTCTGATGAAAGAAGCACCCAGAGAGGTCACTAATGTTGACCTGCTGTCCAGAGGTCACCATGGAGAGGCTAGCAGAAGGAAGGAGCAAGACAAGAAGAGGATGACTGTCTGAAGAACGAAGAGGTCGGAAGGCTGAGCCTGTGACGGTGGAGACGGCTGGCTGTGAGTGACAAGGTGGGATTTGTCCTGCAGCCACGGAAACCTCAGGGCGAGAGCTGGCTCAGAGGAGCAATATGGACTGGTCACCTAGCCTAACCTGCTCACCCTAGCACAAGTCTGCTTTGATGCATGTGGGGTAGGGAAATGGGGAGCCCCAAGGAACAAGCCTGGGGCAAGAGCAGGGCTGAGTCATGTCCAAACTCTGGAAATCTTATCCTGAGATTAGCAGGAGTAAGGTCATTACTGCCCTGCCCTGGGCCTGCGTGTTGGGTGTACATAGCCCTGAACCCTCTCCTTTGCTCCACTGCAGGATGACATGTAAGCAGGTTGAAGTTCCTTTCCCCTTATAAGGTCATGTCCAGGAAGCACCTCCTCATGCTAATGGCTTCTGCCAATGTTATACCCTCACCTCCCAAATGGTTAAATAGCCTTTGTTCCCCCATTAAAATGAGCTGTCTCACTGAAGCTGCCTCCCAGAGAGTCTGTTCTGTGCTCACAACTCCCTGCCGCTCACTACCACCTGAGGTCTCTTAGCTCCCAGACTTCCCACCCTGCTCCTTCCCCTCTGAGGATCTACCAGTTGTAATCCCAGAGCATTATGGGGGTGAGGGGCGGGGAGGGGGAGAACAGAGCCTGAAAGGCATATGCAGACATATGCTGGGAGAGAAGAGCAGTCACCCACTGCCACTTCTTCCACTATCCAGCAGCTCCTGATATTGCGTTTCTCTCTCTGTATCTTCAAGGGTTCACTGAAAGACACATTGGCTCCTAGCCCCGGGGTAAACACCATCTCTCTGAGAGGAAACCCCAATATCTAAATTGCCCCAATAGTTTAGAGGGAGCATAATTTCCTAAAGACCCCCTGTGAGCCCCCTTACTCAGTGTGATGGGTGCTGGACAAAGAGGCTTCCCCTCTTCCCCTAAGGGCGCCCACTCTCATTACTCCCACTTACCCTCAAATGTGTACCTATGCACCGATGGTACTGACGCCATTTGTTCATTTGTTTCTCCAGCGTGCCTTGTTTGCATACGCTGCCTTCGCCTTTTTCCAGATGACAGGCTCTGACTGAGTCTCCACAGCCAGGGCTGCCCTGGGAGCACCTCCGAGAGTAACTAAGGAGGAGCCTTGGTACAGAGAACTGGGGGGCTTTTGAGGCCCCCAACTTCCTGGCTGGAATTGACACTCCATTTTTAATTAGCTTCTCGATCAGACAGTTTTACTCTGATTGAAGAGGGTGCCTTAAATTTTCGGTTTGAATGCTGCCTTTTAATTGCCTGTCTGGTGTTCAGGCAGTAATTAAACCGTTTTAATGGATAGGTGGCTGAGGGGGGAGGAGCGCACCTGTTTTTCTAGATAACACTTATTTGGGAAAAGTTGGAAAAACATAAACTACCTCATTCACATCCACTCCCCTCAGCCTTCTGCTTCAGAAATTACTTATTGATTTCTTGCATGGAGGAATTCTTTAAAAATGAGGAGGATGAGTTTGGGCTCATCTGCTGGGGCTGATGACAGTCAGTCAACATGGTGGCCAAGAAGAATGAGGGGTAGGGATCAGCTGTGAGCTGAGAAAGAGCTGGGATGCAGGTGAACAAAGAGGGCTATTGGTGAAGAGTCTGAGCCTAGGAGAAGGAAGGGATGAGGATGTAGCTCTATCGGTAGAATGCTTGCCAGTATTTGTCAGGCCCTGGGTTTAATCCCCAGTACTGCATAAGCCAGTGTGGGGGGGCGATCCTGGAATCCTTAGCATGTGGCTGGTGAGTCCATCATTGGCTACACAGAGAGTTTGAAGCCAGCCTGGATTTCATGAGAGCCTGTCTCAAAAACAAGCCAGAAAGGAAAAAAGAAATAGAAGGAGAAAGGGAGGGAGGGAGGGAGGGAGGGAGGGAGGGAAGGATGGAAGGAGGCAGGGTAGGAAAGAGAGGGGGGAAGAGGGAGGGATGGGAGTACAGAATGTAGTAAATTTTGTCTGAGTCCTTTCCTGAGATTTTCTAAGCAATTTAACAGTCACTGAGCAATTATTTGCAATGTACCCACATCTTGGCTGTATCTGTGATAAACCCAGTTTCAGAAGAGCAGACAATTCGTCCCTTTAAAGTGTTTCCAGCTTTGGGGTGTCTCTTTCTCACGGGGTTATAGGTGCTACAGGTTGTTAGACATTTCTCTTGTCGCTCTCCCTTTATCTTTATCTTAAACTGAAATGGCCTTTTGCTTAGACTGCGAGGAATGAAAAGGCTGGCCACCACGAATAGGTAGTCCCACTTGCATAGCTCCTCCGCACCCTATAACCATAGCAACAGCAAGGAGTTCTCAAAAAAAAAAAAAAAATCCTACCCTTCCCTTGGTGCATTTTGACCATTGGATTTTTCTTGTGAGAGAGGCACAACTTAATCTGATGTTATCTTTTCTGGGTGCCCACTCTGTGTCTCTGAGCCCCTGCCACGGTCACAATACTGCTTCCCACCATGTGTCCAATCACAGCTCCAACCAAGCTGATCAAGAAGTCTATAGGGAAACCTCTCATGGCCTCGGTGACCCAGAAGTCACCTCCACACCCTCATGTCTCACTAGTGTCCTGATTTAAAAGGACACGAAAGTTGTTGACAAGTCTAAAATAGCGCTTTTCAGACTTAGGTGTATGTCAGAGTCTTCAGTAACTCATATTCCTGGCTCTATCCTTGGAAAGCCTGCGTCAGTAGGTCTGGGGCCAGGCCTGAGAACCTGCATCTCACAACGACCTCGGGTGATTTTGATGGTACCCATGGAGGGCTATGATGAGCGGCACTGCCTCGACACAGGTCTTATTCTTATCCCTGCCCTCTACTGCACGGAATGCACTACATTTTATATTTCAGTTTTCATTCTCCACCCCGCCCCCACCCACCGAGACAGGGTTTGTCTGTGTAGCCCTGGTTGTCCTAGAACTTATTCTGTAGACCCAGTTGGCCTCAAACTTAGAGATCTGCCTGTCTATGCCTCCCAAGTGCTAGGGTTAGAGGCATGTACCACCACTGTCTGGCTACATTTTAATTTTAAAAAAAAGAAGAGGAGGAAGAGGAAGAGATTTAATAAAGTGCTTGATGTACACACATGAAGAACTGAGCTTGGATTCTGAACGTCCATGTAAAATATATGTGGCAGATGTCCTTAATCCCAGCTCTGGGAAAGCTGATATAGAGGATCCCTAGAGCTTACTGACCACCCAGTATAGACGAAGAGCAAGGCCCAGATCCAGTGAGAGACCTTATTTCCAAAAATAAGGAAGAGAAGCAATTGAGGAAGACACTTGGCATTGACTTCTAATCTCTACATGCATGAGTGCACACATGTACCTGCACATGAGTGCACACACACACACACACACACACACACACACACACACACACACTACACATACATTTTAAAAGTATACTCTCTCCGGATGTGCCATGTGCTAAAATGTAGGGCAATGGTAGAAACAGCCACTTCTTGGACCCAAAGACCATTGACCCTCACAATTTAGAGTCAATTGCCTGCCTATGAGCACAGAGAGAATGATGTGTCTGCCATTCCCAAGCCTTTTGGCTTCAGCAGAGAACCTGCTTATTGTGAGACTCAGTTTCTTATCAGCAAGATGGAACTGTGTTCCCTTCCTCACTGAGTGCCGCCCGAGGCAGGCATGGACGTTGTGGCCACGTGAAATGGGTCACTGGAAGGAGAGCACATGACACCGGTACGTCTTCTGTCACCATCGTTGCCAACCTGTCCCCATAGGCATTGATTCTCCTTCTCCATCATTAGGAGGAGCCATTGTTTATAGAGACTAGCACACCAGGGTGAAAGGTGCTGTAGAGACCAAGTGGTTCCATAGGTGTGGGCAGGGTCGAGCTCTCCCTTTGGGGCCTCCCCTCCCCCCACCGTGGCCTTGCATGCAGTACAACCTCTTCCCTAGAAAGGCTTTCTATATTGGTTGATTTTTTTTTTTTTTCATCACAGTGACCAAATACTTGACAGGAAGCAGTTTAAGAGAGGAAGGGTCTATGTGACCCTGCATCTACAGTCAGCAAGTGCAGAGCAAACGGAAAGTGGAGGATCAGACTATAAAGCTCCAAGGCTCACTTACAGTGGTCTACTTCTTCCAGCAAGGCTGCACCCCCTAACGGCTCCACAGCCTTCCAACGAACGCGGTGCCACGAGTTAGGGTTCAAGAGTTCAAATACATGACCCTATGGAGACATTCACATTCAAACTACAATGCATCACCTCTGCCAGACGGCTGTGGGGGTGTGACCTTATGTCCCTACCTGAAGCTCCACTGTGGTCAAATACCCACTTTCCAGATTGCACCCCTTAAAGAGCCAACCCTGGAACTTACACTAAAGTAAGTGAGTTCCACTGGCAGGTGTAGAAGAAAGAAATATAACCATCTACGTTGGTGGTTGCTTCTGGGAGAAATCAGATTGGCCTCGCTACCTGCTCAGGATTCTCCAGGACTTATCTTCATGTCTTACATGTACCTTACAGTGTGGCCAAGATACACTGCTAGGGGCCTTCCCAGGGAAGTGGTGATGGGTGGGTCCAGGTGCCTCAGTCCCACAGTAGAGTCAAAGGATGAAAAATGCCCAGTCTGTTTGATGAGGGTCAATGGGGAGCCAGTTTCCCTTCTGTTTCCATTATTTTAGTGTTCTGTCAGTGCCTAGGCACCGAGGGGGCACGCCCCTTTGATATGACTTCTGCCAGAACTCTCACCTAGCAGCTACCTGACAGAGCTGGTTGCTTTTCATCAAGGTACAGAAAGTGTCTTTGGCATCTGAGTCAGAACCGTTGCAGCCCCTCTGCTCACCCAGGACAAAAACAGACCCGTAAGAAGCCTTTTCAGAGGAAGTAAATATGGGGGTGAAATGCCTGGGGATGAAGTGATATTTATGCAGTAGGAATGCATAGGGGAGAGAAAATGTGGAGCCTCAAATATACACTGCTTTCACGGAAGGGTGTGTTTCTGCAAGGATCTGTGCAGTTAGGGTTTGTTTGCAGGGTTCCTTCGTGAGGCTGAGAGTTCTTGCTCTACGAAATGGGGCTTGGTGTTCCTCATACCATGATGAAGGTCATGATGATGGTGACAGCCGTGGCGACGATGATGTTTCTTGAATGCTTTACGATGTTCTGTCATCGTAAAAGGGCTTTGCAAAATGAGCTATTCGTGACAGAAACAAATGTGGGTAAGCCATCTTATGATCTCCATTTTGTAGAAGAGGAAACCGAGCTCAGGGAAGAAATTTCCTTGTCCAAGGAAATGCAGTTAGTCTGTGAGGTGGGGCCATCACCCTAGGTGTATCGAAGCCAGAGCTGTGCTGTGTGGCTGATACTCCAAATCACGTGTGCATGCACCTCGCAAACAACTACAGAGAAGGTAACAGTTTTTTTTTTTTAAATCGTGTTTATGTATAACTTCTATTAGTGCTACTAATAAGATCTCTTGCTCAATATATGTCTTAATGTGTGACACATTGTTTAAACAGTGGCCAACACAGAATTGCATCCGAGTCTCATTCTTGGTTTTCCCATCAGGCAGATGGGCAATGTAATAGCAACCGTGCCACAGAGTTGCATGGGGTAAAGAAGATTAAGAAAAAACAACAACAACAAAACCCAGCACTTCAGTATATGAAGCTCTTTTCACAGTACTTAGAACACAGTGCATAATGAATGCTTCTTAGTATTTTATCATCATTATTAATTAAATATACATTATCTCATTCTATACAAATAAATAAATAAATAAATAAATAAATAAATAAATAAATAAATAAATAAAAGCGAGCCAGCCATCCAGCAAGCCAGCTATTTTTGGTGCGGCTGGGGACGCCAGATTGGCAAAGCCACCTCATACTCTCTGGGGAGGCATCTTCATGCTTCTCAGGCGAGCCAGGCTGTGCTTCACATATGTTATTGCAAATTTAAAAAGTTGTTTGTGTAGGCAGACATACCGAAACTCTGTGTTATTGTCTGACTCTGAACCGTTGCCCCCGCAGGCTCTCAGCCCCCTGACTCCTGTGCTATTCTGAAGGCTGTGGAGTCATTAGGAGGCGGGGCCTGGCTGGCATAAGTAGGTCACGCTGGAGGAAGGCTTTGAGGGTGGTATGCTTCCGGATTCCAGGCTGCTTTCTCGGCTTCCTGTCTTCTATGATATGAGCAACCCTCCACCGCATGCTCCCACCTTGGTAGATAGTCATTCCCTCCTCCGTGTCTTCCCTGCCAGAGTGGACTCCAGCCTGAGAAATCCCAAGCCAAAACAAATGGCCCCGGTTTAAGTGGTTTCTGTCAGGCATTTTGGTTACAGTAATGCAAAAATAACTGACGTATTCTGTATCCATGGAGAATTTGGGCTCTTAAAAACCTTTGAGACTTTAACCGATAATATTTGGGAGCTCGGGTGTTTTTCTTCCATCAGACTATCATGGCTCAGAAGGTTTCCCTCAGTGGGGTGGGCTCACAGCGACAGAGATGGCTGTAATCCCACCACGGTCCTCCCTCCATATACAGCTGTCACTGGGAAGGAATGACATTTCCTTTGCCCTGTGTGGACCGTGAGGGGCCAGATACCTGGTGTGAATGTGAACAAAGTCAGGCTGACGTTTAAGAAGTAGACACTGACTGGAGAGTGTCAGAGGAGGGTTTTTCTGCTAGAAAGAAGCAAAAGGCTTAAAAGCCTAAAGACAATGCAGCTACAGAGTGGGAGGAGCTTGGATCCCTTGTTCATTGTGTGGAGGAGAGCCCCTCGGTGCTCTGAAACCTTGCTGGGTTAAACCACTGATGGTTGGATGACTGAGGTTGCTGGATTTCCCTAACACCTTCAGAGAAGAGCAGTCTGTGTCTTGATGGCATGTGTCCTGGCGTTCCCCCAAGTGTATTAACTGGTTTTAGCATCTATGTTATTTATTTGCTTAGGTCTGTTCTTTATCGCAAACCTACCAATAGACAGACACACCATTCCTGAATAGGTCTGACACTGCGAACAGTCCCAAAGAGGTGTTCCTAGAATACTTTGGGTTTTGTGGGTACATCTGGAAGAGTGAAGTGCCTCTCTGTGGGGTGTCCTGTCAAGTGGGTGGTGCAAACTTGGCAAATATTCTTCTAAATCCATCACCCTCACTCTTGATGTATCTGGCAGTCGTGCTGTGGACAGCGATGACTGGGTACAGGAAGCTTTGGGTGGTAAGATATGAGTCAGCATGTATCCAGAAACTGGACAAGCTACTTGGAGATGACAGAGTATAGACCAAGAACCGTCTCGTCCATTTGTGAGGTTGGTACTTCTCACGTCCAGCCCAACATTACTGGGGATTCCTTACAGCCTCAGTTGTTAACCTCTGAGGACTCTACCATCCGCTTACTATGTAAGTAACTTCTAAGTCCTAGGCTAGGAGGATCTCAAAGATGATTAGGTTCCACACTCTCATCCTATAGATGAGGAACTCATTTATAAAGAGGATATATGCCCAAGGCCATAAAGGTTGTTAGGGAACTAATCTGGTTTCCTAGACTCTATCAGACCAGGCTATGTCTGCTCTCTGCCCAGTTTCCTAAGGAGGGGATTGATAGCTCAACAGGTGGAGTCATTTCTACCCAGAGTGATGAGTTAATCTGAATAAAATTAAGTTATATTTATAAATTTATTTGTGTGCATGTGTGTGTGTGTGTGTGTGTGTGTGTGTGTGTGTGTGTGTGTGTGTAGGTCAGAGGACAACTTGCAGGAATCAGTTCTCCCTTTCCACCATGTGGATCTGAGGGTGCCTTTACCCACTGAGCTATCTCACTGCCCCTAAAATTAGATACACAATTACAAATGTTTCACAAGTATTTTTCCCTTTTCCTATTCCCAGTTAAATCTTTGTACTTTTTAAGAACAGGGGCAAGATATCTAGACATCACAAGACACGACCTCAAAGGACCACACAGAGAAGAAACAGCTGTTTCTATACTTCTAACAATTGCTCTACTATTGAAAAATACTCTACCATTGTTTTAGGGTTCAGAAATAATCTCAAAGGCATTCTTCTTCTTTTTCTCCTCCACTCAGAAGGGACAAAGGTAAACAGACATGACAAGGACGACAGCCTCAGTTTGCAGTGTTGACTTTTTGATGGTCAATCTCTTAGGTCTGTGGAGTGATTAAAAATTATTTTTGGTACCAACACCTTTAAATTAATTTTCCCTTGTTAAGTCCTAATAATGTCACACACTGGAGCAGAGAATGCCCCCATTTGCTTGTTGGAAGGGTCTGTCAACTTCTGCTACAGACATCAGCATCATTAGAGATGATGGAAGAGGAGGAGGTGGATCTTGGTGAAGGGAGGTGAGTGTGTGAGGGAACTAAGAGCCTTCAAGAAAAGATAATGCTCAAAATAAAAGCAGACTGTGCCAGGAAGTCAGGATCAGGCTCCGTCTCTGTCTTGGCTGAGACTGAATTGAGATTGTGGTAACAATTGGCAAATCTTTGTTCATTTAAAGGGGACTGCACTCTGACTGAGTGCTTCCTACCCTGGTCACGGCTATTCCTGAGGACCTACTATCTTCATGTGCCATCTCATTCCCCAACAGTGATGCAGCCATTAGATAGCTCCACAGAGGAGGAATGGAAAGCAGAGAAAGATGGTACAGGCTCACTTAAGAACACAATCTTGGGGGCTGGTGAGATGGCTCAGCGGGTAAGAGCACCTGAGTGCTCTTCCAAAGGTGCAGAGTTCAAATCCCAGCAACCACATGGTGGCTCAAACCATCTTTAATGAGATCTGACTCCCTCTTCTGGAGTATCTGAAGACAGCTACAGTGTACTTACATGTAATAAATAAATAAAATCTTAAAAAAAAAAATAAAAAGAACACAATCTTAGAAAAAGACTGGGTGAGATGTGGCTGTGAGCCCTAGACCAGTTCTACCTCATCATGCCTGTCAGTCCAGACACCATCACTCTGACATCAGAGACTCAGTTTCTCCTGTTCTCTTCCTTCTGTCTCCATCAATCCCTTAAATGTAACCTGTCCTACATCCTTAATCCACCTCTCCTTAGAACATCCCTCTTACGTTAACTCATCAAACCCATGATTTCAGCTCTTCCTGTGGGCCTCCAAATCTGCTTCAAATCCGACCCAACTTTTAATAGACTCCCATGCATGGATTAAAGCTTTTACGTTCTCTTGCCATTTTCCTTCTTCCAGGCAGCCACCAACACTTGCAGGACTGGCCCAAAGCCCTCAACATCTTCTATCTCACAGGAAAGAAGTACCTGCTATGAAAGCCCTCCCCCCGGACCCCACCCACTGCTTCAGCCACACCCCCAGGTTCCAATCCACCTTTCCTGGAGTTGCCTTCTCATCTCTGCTGCCTACGATGACTGGCTTCTCTTGACTGCAAACTCTTGGTTTAGGGAAAGCCTTTGCCCCTCCTGCCTGGATTTTAAGATCGGGGTGCTCTTTTTGTTTTAGTTTCATGGTCAAAGTATACCCTTGAATGACCTTTGTTCCAGTGACTGTCTACCTCATTCCATCCGTTCCACGAGCTATGTGGAACTCAAGGTCACCTTTACACTGTCTGTGTTGCATCTCTGTTTCCTGCTTAGATAATTATTTCTCAGCTGGTCCCTCCTACTTCCAGTCCATCCAGCTCTGATCTATCCTTCCCACAGTTGTTAAGTTTATAGGTTTAGAAATCTATGTCTAATCAGACTTTCCTATGTAAAATTCTGTCATTGCTTCCACAACCCCAGCAAAGTGCTGTAGGAGTTCTTAGCACATGATTTATGGCCCCATGGGATTTAGCCTCTGCCATCTTCCCCAAATTCATTGCTCATCGTTAACCTCCTGCCCTGGTTCTTTGCCTTTGAACCATATAAACCCACTCAGTCTCCCAAGCATACCTTCTTCACTCTTGTGTGTTTCCACACACAAGTCCCTCTGCCTAGAATATTTTTCTCCCTCTTTTGGACAGATTTAATTTCTCTTTTGAAACTAACTTAAGGTAGGGTTCCTTCATTAATTCTTTTGGTGTCTTCCCAGGGAGTTCATTGTTCTCTTCTGTCTCCCTCTCTGCCTCCAACAGAAACCCCACAGTGAGTTATTGTGTGCTTATAGACTAGGTTCTTGAACAGATATGTCTCGTTCACCTCTCTTTTAATGTCTCTTGGTTTTGGGGGGAGCACAAGGCAACCAATAAATGCTGTTGAAGAAATGGATACAGCCACCCCCAAGCCCTCTGACCCAGTTTCCTTTTCCTGGGGCTCATGTCTGAATTCAGACTACAGCACAAGCTCTGGTTGCTGAGCATTGGTGGTCACTCCCCTCCATGGGCCATAAGATCCACTAGAACTGGTGCCTCTCATGCTCGAGTGTGGGGTCAATGCCCTCTTGATAATGCTTGTGTATAAAAGAATAGATTTTCCAAGTCCATGTCCATCAGTAGAATTTGATTTACCTAACCTAAAATACCCTTTGACAGAGGATATCATAGACAGATAGGCTATCCAAATTCCATCCTAATTTCTAAAGCCTCTTTCTCCATTGGCATTAAAAACAGCACTGACTTTTTAAAAGGTACAACCATGGCTGATAGCTTGGATCCCAAACACAAGACTGGAACAGATGGGGCCTAGCAAACTTCTGATTGCTGCTGATAGTTATGACTGGGTTCATTTCTACCTCCCTTGATGTCTTCTATGTTACAATATTGCTAGGGTAGAGGTCATCCCTAATTGGTACATATAATTTCATATAGAGCAACCAGAGATACAATAGGCTATAGAAAATGCCCTGGAATTACAGCCAGAGGTTCTTAGTCCCATTCTCAACTCCACTGTGTGCTTAGCTGTGTGGTCTAGAATACAGTTGCTCTGAGCTTTACCAACCTGTGAAATATGACCACAGTACTCACCCCTCTGATCATCGAAGGGTTGCGCCCTCATTGCTTCTTTCTAGGGATTTGGTGGTTTGTGTTCTCATTAACTTATATTTGATTTTCATAGTTGCATGCATTGGTCTACAAGATTAAGACTCTAATCCAAGAAATGCATTGTCTTCTGGAGCCGTTTGTATCAGGAACTGCATTACCCATTGATACACTCACATTCAAAGTCATTTACCTCAACCCTGGAGGTCAACTGACTGCCTCTGATGGGGAACCTAGAGAGTCTGGCAAAATCCTTTAATGAGGACTAAAGACCATTCTTTGAATCATTACTCTTGGTTTTCTAAGTGACAACCGATGCTCCTAAAAGCCAGCTGGATGAATCCAGCTATGCAGTAGACAGATTTGGTTTCACAAGCAGTAAACAGACAGTGTTTGCTCTTGGCTTTCAGTGGAATTTCTCCGCAGAGTCCCTGCACCATCCTGAACTGTAACTCACTACACTATTCCAATAGAAAAGTAAAAACATTTAAAAAGACCTATACGTAAAGAACTACTCATTTAATGCTTATATGCAGTCTTTATTATCCATGGCTATTTAATAGTTTTAGGGAACAAATTGGTCTTGGTGCCTGAAAAACAGAAAACACAGAAGCTTACAGCAGCAGATGGTTTGCCTCTGGCCTTAGCACCTTTGAGCCAGCACTGTGTAGGGCTTATTTTCTGTCTTCATGGAGCTTGGACCTCGGATATGGAATCTTTTACTCAACCTTTTTTCCCAGCCCATATTTTTAGGGGGCTCTGAAAACCATGCTCAGGTTGATCCTGCAATGACACTGTGGCTCTTGGTGGCTTTGGAAGCCAAGGGATGAGCCTGGACTCAGGAGCATATGGAAGAGGGACATGCTGAGGATTCTCCAGCAGAAGAAAGCCTGAGTTTCTATCTAGCACTCCTTAGAATGATGCCAAGTTTGCTTTCTAAGAAGGCTGAGACCCAAAATAAAAACATCCTTGGTGAATATTGCAGCGTCTACTTGATTCTCCCTGCAGAAAGCCCCTATATTTTCACACCCATTCAGTGTTACCTGTACAGCTGCAGACAGGACTGCAGAGCAAGAGCAACTGATGTAGAATTTTACCCTTACAACCACCTGCGTCACTGTTGGCCATCATCACAGCCACCACAGGAGTCTGCTTATGGCCATCAACTGCTGCCCATCACCTCCAGCTCCATGTCTGTGTCACATGACACTTTATTTCACTGCCCAGAATTCTCTAGGGTCAGCACTGAACTATAGTTCTTATGTTCTTATTGAGTTAACCTTAAGATGCACCTTTCAATATTTCACAATCTGAAAAATAAGGAAAGTAGTCTTTGTCCCTCGGGTTGATATATTGAATTAACATAGCCAGACAAAATACACTGGATTAGATAAACACACAAGGTCTGGCATTACTGGCCCTTGGCTTCTGTGATCAGTGTGATACACTCCAGGTCTTTTCAATTTCTAATATTACATGACCCCAAAGAACTCCACATCACCATCATCTCAGCCAAATTTATTACTATTAGGTGTTTTCCTGACAAACAGAGCAGAGTGGCATAGTTGAAGTAGCACAGCAGTGTCAAGAGGAGCACTGTGAGACTTTCAGTAGCACAAGGCTCCCAGTCCTGTGGCCTGGGGATATGAAAGTTCCAGATGAGGATGCATGGCCAGTGTCCAAGCATGCTCCAATTTCACTCAGAGTAACCAGGACTGTTTCCACCTCCTCATTTGCATGGAACAAGCATCTTTATCATCAGTAGCCATAACCATCTGTTGTAAGAAAAAGGACCCAGTCCTCCATGAGCCATGGTAAACAGGAGGCAGAACATTGACTTGAGCATTGGGTAGGGGAAGAAGTGGGAACTGAAGAAGTGGGTTTTAACTTTTCCCTAAAACACTTAAGCCTTTCAAACAAAATAGTACCTAGAATCAACAACAACAACAATTCAGAAGCTCATGGTGAAGCAGGTATGGGGCTTCAGATCAGCATTATATTTCCTACTCCCCAAACTCCTGAGCCTGTGTGGAACCCCAACCTACACATACTTTCCAAAGGACTAGATTAGAGAAATCTGGAATACTAGAATAGACTTATAGAAGAAGAAAGAGGTAGGAGCCACAGAGGCGGCTTAGTTACCAGCAAAGCTTGCTTTACAAGTATGGGGAACTAAGTTCTGATTCCCAGAGTCCCCATGAAAAGCCAGCTGTGGTAGCATGTCTATAATTTTGGAAATCGTGAGAAGAGAGGTGGACATAGGTAGATGCCTGGCACTTGCTGATCAGCTCATCTAACCTACCTGGCAACGTTTCAGGACCATGACAGACCCTGTCTCAAACTAAAGGTGGAAGGCATCTGAGGACAACATACAAAATTGTCTTCTGACAACCCCCCCCCATATGTGTGTTGCTCACATGCTCACTTATATGTGCCTGTATGTGCAAACCTTCTTACACATGTGATCCACCCACATGTACATATATTCACACAGAAAAATACAAAGACCGTTTTCATCATGGTGCTTCTGGGTATTTTGCTGTATAGACATGACATGTCATGGCTTGTAGGGTGTGCAACTGAGAAGAAGCCTTCCGTTCCCTGCCTAAGGCAGATGAACCCACCAACTGATCTTTACCTCAGAGTCAAGCTTCATCCTCGTCTTCAACTGGGCGAGACAGATTTGCTTGGTAATGATTTCAATTTTTCTTCTTTGCCCAGCCCCCCCTTCTTCCCTACCCACCTCTTATGCCTAAGCTGTGGCCTCATCCTAGATCTTGGGTCTCAAGCCCAGTGCTTCTCTTTTGGCCTCCAAGTAAAGAGGATCTTGAGGCCTGTTTTTCCCCATTTCCTTACTAGGTAGCTCATCACTTCCCCCAGAGATAAGCCCCCAGACCCACCTATGCACACCACGTCCATGAAGCCATACATCCCATAGCAGATCTGGAAGAGGAGGTCTTGGCGTTGCCATTTTGCTGAGGGACTGAAGGTCGACCAGATGAGCCAAGAGATACTGGCGATGAGGAAGAGAGAACCCAAGATGGCAGCTGCAATTTGAACCTTCTCGATGACCGTCAGGGATATGGCCTGCCACTGAGGAGGAGAAAGTGACAGATTAGCTGCTTGAGTGCCCGTATCCCATGCCCACACTCTTTCTTCTGCTCCAGCAGTTCACTGGCCTAGAGCTTAGGCCAGGGCTTCTCCACTTGTAGTACAATGGACATCTTTGCAGTTTTATATTATACGATGGATGCCGAGGAAACATGTACTGTATAAACTGATCAGATGTCACTGTAACGAGGGGACTCTGGGCAGGCCTGGCTGAGGAGGAGACTCTTATATTTGACTTTCAAAAACATGGAAATCCGAAGGTGAGAAGAAGAATAAAGAGCTAGTGTGGGTGTTGCACCAAGGTGCCAGAATATTCCTTCTAGCGCAGCACAGTTGATTCCCTCACTAATAGGTGCCAAGAGGGCACAGGTCACCCTTTGACTGTTTTTATTTTGTTTCTACACCACCACCTTGGCCACCGTTTAATGTACACGTCAGAGATGAACAGCTTGACAGGGAAGAAGAGGACACGACATGTGGGAGTAAGGAGAAAAAAAAAAAAACAGTTCGCAATATACCAACTGTATTTCAACTCCTTTTTTTCTTTTTAAACAGAAGAAAGAAACCAGTGTACTTACAGCACTATTGAGCTGGAGGCTGGAGTGTGGGTGAGCTTGGGCTATGGAATTCTATGATTCTATGTTTCATCTATGGAGCAATGTCCTAAATTAGCCTTGAGTAGGACTTTAGTTTAGGCTCATTGCACTCAGCAAATAAGTACTGACCATTTCCATGTGCCTGGCCACTACTCTAGATGCTAGAACTAAAGCAATGGATAAAACTAAAAGACCCTTACCCTATGACACCCACAGCCTCAGGACCATGTAAGTCTTAGAATTTACATGCTCAATCCATCATGGATATGTGTGTGTTCTTCCTGGAGCACACCCAGGAATCACTGTGGTGGAAACACAGAGGGAAGGCACAGTGCCTTCCACACACAGTGCCTTCCACCTGCCAATTGGGACCCTCCCTCTGACATCACTGGGCTCAGATGGGGTAGGCCAGTGGCCTCTAAGGAACAGTAGGTATTGGAAAATATCTCAGTTTTAATCCAGATATAGGACATGGGCCTTAACATTTAATGACACTGATAGCATCCCATTACAGGGCATTAGCCCTTTAAATTTTCCAGTGCTTCCCCAGCCTAGGGTTACACATAACAAAGGCATTCTCCAGAAGATGGCCCTATCATGTAGACTTCTCTCATGTACAGTAAATGCTTTTTCCAGGGCCAACCCTGAACAGTCTAGAAGAGAGTTTCTAACTGTAATTGGGTTGGCAACAGTAAGACCCAACTCCTTCTCCTCTTTCATAATCCCAAAGACACAGAAGCACAGAAAGGGCCTCTTTATCCTGACTCTCTTCCTTTCTGCTCCAAACATTCTGATGGGCAGGGCCTCTGACTAAAGTGACTGTGATGAACGAGAGGGAGGATGAGACGCTGCGGACAAGAGCTCCTTCTTGTCCCACGTGAGGCTCCATGGGAGTGGAACAGGAGGCACTGCAAGGAGAGAGCTCTGAGATCTGACAGGAGGGCTGGGAATGGAGAAGGGCCTTGGTGGTGCCAAGCCCCACTGCCACCAACAAATACCTGGAACACCAGACTCTCATCCTACGTATTTAATTTTATTTTAGGTGCATTGGTGTGAAGGTGTCGCATCCTTTGGAACTGGAGCCACAGAGTTGTGAGCTGCCATGTGGGTGCTAGGAGTTGAACCTGGAAGAGCAGACAGCGCTCTTAACCATTGAGCCATCTCTCAAGCCCTCAGAATCTAGGTCTAAATGAGGTTCTAATCACCAGATCATAAATAAGACTTTCTCCCTGTGAACTCCAGTTCCGCAGCATCAGGAAGTGGAAAGCAATGGGTAGAGTGCAAGGAGGAGATGTTCTTCTGTAAACCAGGAAGGGACATCAAATAAGGCATCAGAGGACCCAATTCTGCTTGAGCCGTGTCCCCAGACTTGTTGAGTGTGAGCGAGAAGTCACCATAAATCATGATGATCGTCAATTTTGCCTTCTTTAAAGCTGGAAGTAATTGGTCCTTCTTTCTTCCTAGACTATTGTGAGTGTTAAAGACACATATGAACTTGTCAGGACAGGGTGAGTACACATGTGTATGTGTGCCTGTATTATGTTTTACTACATACAGAGTAGGTGTTTGGACTCAGGAACCATAGTTCTTGTTGCAGACAGCAACCTGCTTTGCCGCTTCCTAGCTGTACAGCCTCCAACAAGTCCATGAATCACTCTCTGCCTCCATTGTCTAAACCTGTGCATTGAATAATAATAGCATTCCACTGAGTTGTTTCCAGGGTTCAATTGATACTATGCGTGAGCTAACATTTAACAAGCAGTAATTAAATGTCCATTAATATATCATACTCTTCTCTCATCTAAGGGGGATGCATTCCAAGGCCCTCGTGCCCCCCCACCCCCCCAGTAAATACCTGAAACCTCTGACAATAGTGGACCAAGTAGCGTGATGACTCATGCCAGCTAATCTGCTAGCCAAGGTGATTGCTCAGTAACTAATAGGTAAATAGCACATACGGTTTGGATGATGAAGAAAGGGATGACTCACGTCCTGGGGAAGATGGAGAGGAAGGCATGGCATTTTCTCCCTCTACTCAGAACAATATGCAATTATAAGTTATTAATTCTTCCTGCAGTTTCCTTTTCAGTGCTTTTGGGTACCAGGCAGCCATGGTTAACTAAAACCACAGGAAGCTAGCACTAATAAAGTTGCTATTCAGAGCTATCAAAGACAAAGAGGGAAGCAGGCAATGGGGTCTCAAGCCCCACAAGGCTATGGCTCCTTTCTCAGTAGGTATTCTAGATGCAAACCCTTCTTCGAGAAGGTCACTAATATTCTGTTCCATAATGAAGACTTGAACTATTTCTGACATCTTTGCCTGGGACACAAACCAGGGCATGAGAGAGCCAAGATATATGGGAAGGTACCTCCCTGCTCTGATGGCTAAACCCTATCCATTGATCTGTTAGCTTTTAGTCAGGTCTGCCAGCCCCAACTTCTACAAATAGGGACTCAGCTTCTACAGATAGGACTTAGCTGGGCTTTTTGCACAGAGGGTCATCACTATGACCAAGCAGACAGTTGTATGACACTTGGCTAGGCCAGAGGAGTCCAGGACATACACTTGGAACAATTTAGGACACAACCATACAGCACAGTTTCAAGTCCAAACTACTTCTATATAGAAAAAGGAATTGGCATTTACTTGGCTCACATCACTGAGTTTTCAGGACCAACATAATCAGAGAGGTCCCCAGTGCCTAAAAATTCATAATTGAAGTCAGGGTAGTAACTTGGAAATAGATTAACAGACTGGTGGTGCCAGTACTGCCATTTACTTACCTGACATAGACTTAAAATAACCTTTTCTTTATGAAAAAACAAAGCTATACTTGAATGATTTTTTTTTTTTCATTATATGAGTCAAAGGTGGAACCAAGATGGGGGTGTCTTAGAGTGAGTTCATAGATTGTGGATCTGACCTTTCCTGAAGTCTGAATCAGCTGTAAAGAAAGGGCGGGTCAATGCTCAGACCTCCGCTGCACCCTGAGGACTTGGAATCAGCTGTTGCTCAGCACTGCTATTTTAAGACATCTCAGGATCTGAGACGAATGACTGAAGATGGAGCCAGCAGTCGGGAGGGGCATCCCATCAAGAGGCTGAGATGCCTGGGAATCTGATGCCTTTACCCCCCCCCCCCAATTCCCGAGGGTACCCCATGGGGAATGCCACAGGACAATTCTACATGTTTTCAGATGCTCTTCAATGCAAAGACCCTACCTACTACAGTCACCCACTTCCAACCCTCCTGGGTTTGCAAGGTTGACTCTTTGCCACACTCACAGAAGAGGGAAACTGTTAGGTATCTGTTGTCTCCATCCCCACTGTCTCGCTGGCTAATTGATTACATGGCTGCTTACTTGACTGGTGATGTGTATATGGAAATATTTTCAGAAGCAGAGTGCTCTCTCTCTCTCTCTCTCTCTCTCTCTCTCTCTCTCTCTGTCTTTCTGTCTTATTCTGTCTGTCTGTCTGTCTCTGTGTGTGTGTCTGTGTGTGTGCACTCATGTGGCACTCTTACTGGAAAACTGCTTGAGTTGGCTGGTTGACATAGGACTAGCAATTGTGGGGAGGATAGCTATGTCAGCAGAGAAGGAGAGGGGGGAATGGGAAGAGAGAGCCCTGAGTTCTGCCAGTCTGACTGCTAGATCTCTACTCTAATTCTGTCCCTGTAGTCCCATACCTCTCATAGTACCTCTGTTACTTTGTCAACATGCTTCTTCATTTTCTTTGTCCCTCTTTGTTTCTTCTCCATTCCTTCACACTCTGCCCCTTGTCACAGGAAGTGTGGTCAGTGGGCCAGCAGGAGTATCCCTCATAGCTTGCTAGCAATGCAGGCTCTAGGACCCCGCTCTAGACTAGTGAATTGTAATCCACTTGTTAAAACTCCAGGTAAAATACAAGCAAATCAAAGTCTGAAAACACCACTGAGCCATCTGGTCTACCCAACTTCTTTTCAAACCCTTGGCTTAAACTCAAGCCTCACTTTCCCACCATCTCTTCCCAATTTACTGGTCTTTTTCTCTTTGCTTTTTTCTTTTCTTCCCTCCTTCCTTCCCTCACTTCTTGTCTTTCTGTCCTTCCTTTTTCCCATATCCTATTCTTTTTTCTCCCTTTCCTCTTCTTATTAACTCATATATTTTCTTACTCTATCCCTTCCATCTATCTCCCGTGACCTTTCCCCTCATATATGTTATATTCCTGTCTTTGCACAACCTTTCCCCTTCTTGACTAGACTTAAGAAAAAAGACCATTTTCCCCACCTCCTGACTGTGTGGCACCAAGCTGCCCTGAATCTGAGGTTTGGTAATTCCCCTCCTATAAAACAGGTAATGAGGGGACCCCGGCTAGGAAGCCCTGGATTTACCTGTAGAGGATTCTTTGTGCTTATGGCGATGACATGGTACTTGTAGTAGCACAGCTCACAACTCCAGCAGCCCCTTTCACTGATCCATTTGATGAGACATGGCTGGTGTGTACATTTGACTGAACCATCACAGCGGCATGGGCTTAGCAGCTCTCCCTGTGGAGAAGAAAAAGAGGCACTGTGGTGAGACTGGAGCCTCAGTCCAGCAGGTGATAGATAGGTAGATGGATACTGGAACCCTGATCTGAGCCACTCTGATAGCCCAGATAAGGCCACTTGGTCCGAGCCACAAATATTGCCTGGAGGCACCAGAATCTACTGAAGAGGCCTGGACTCCAGCATCCCTTCTATAGAATCCAAGCAGCTTTAGGCAGCTAAACTACCAGTTCTGAGACCTTCTTCCTACCTAGTAAGACCTGAAATGAGTCTTGAACTGCCTAAGACCTAGGATGTCCATGGAAGCCTTCTGTAGTCCAATGGTGGGTGGTAGGCTCCATGAGTTTCTTTTTAGAAACTCAACCAAACTTAAATGCCCACAGGACTAGAGAAGCAACACAAGTGATGGAAATCTGCTGGTGGAGACAGGAGTGACTTGGAGAATTCAGACCAAAAGCAGGACAGCCACTACCATCTCCAGCTAGCCACGGGTGAGGTAATACAATGGGATTTGTATTTTGAGTACTGCTGGTGATCCCACACAGACTATCCCCAGTCCTACCGGGACTCTTTTCTCTAAACTTCTCAGTAGTCAGTTTTAACATGTGCGAACATATGGCTGACTTTGAGTTTAGAGATGCCTAGAGGCCATTGAAGTACTCCAACCTTGAGCTTTTTCATTCTCCTGCAAGCCAGTACACGAAGACACCGGGCCTCCCAGTGGTACTCTCCATGTAGGTCAGGCCTGAATCCTATGGGGTCTTGGTGGTTGCCCAATGTCCTTGCCGAAGCCCTTGGTTGCACCAGCCAATTTGGGGGCAAAGGACAAAAGACCAACTTAGGAGCATTGGAAGCAGGAGAATAAACCATCAGGCAAAGGTAGGTGTTAAGGATCTGAAGCCCCTTGTAACCGGACGGCAGGGTATGGCTGTTCTCTAGAGCTCTCCGTGAACATCAGATAGCCATGACTAAAAACTTTGACTCTTGCCACCAGATATGGTGGCCCCAAAGTGCCTCCATGAACCTCACCACCTATTCTCTCTGCCATCTCCCACTTTTTGTTTGTTTTGAGACAAGGTTTCTCTGTGTAGCTCTGGCTATCCTTGAACTTACTCTGTAGACCAGACTGTCCTCAAACTCAGAGGGATCCACTCTGCCTCTGGAGTGTTGGGATTAAAGGCGTGCACCACCACTTCTCAGCTTCCACTTCCCTCCCTTTGTTCTCTCTCTCTTTGCTCTCTCCTTCCCAGTTCACTGTCCACCCTCTTGGCTCATTAAATCCCCACTGGTTCAGCTCTTTTATTCACTTTCGCAGAGACGTTAACAGTTGGGCTCTGCATCCCCTCTGGACTTCCTCCTTTATGCTCCATGCTTCCATCCCAGATCACTTATTTTGGATTCAGTTCCTCTGTCTTACTCAAAGGACCCATGCACAGCCCAATTCCTGAGCCCTGTGATGCTATGTTTGGGGTAATGCCACTTGAATCATTTCCCTGCTTGTTTGGCTGTTTCATCAATTAGGAAACTAAGCTTTGTTCGCAACCATGAATAAGCAAGTCCAGGATCTTCTGGCCTCTAAGTATATCCATCTGCATATTTAGTCTTGCTATTCACTGTGAACTATAGAACCAGGCATCTCCTCCTTTGGTTTCTGGAAACATTGGTCCCTTTCACTTTAACTTCTATATGCAAAATTGTAATCTTGGCCTGTATGAAGTCCTTTAGTTCCCAGTCTACTCAAATGCTCAATTCTGGTCTTTGTATGGATCTAATGCCACATCCCGAAGAGTCACCCAAGGCTTCTCAGGTGAAGATAGGTGTTTCAACCCAAAAGGACTTTATGCTAGATGAATTTAGCATCTCACTCTGAGAGAACTTAACACATAATCACAAGGATATATTTATGTACCTATCTGCCCTCCAAAGGACCTCTGAAGACAGAGGTGATGTTCACATCTTTATACCCCTTTCACTGGTGCCAAGTCCTACATTTGGAGACAACCTTTTGTGTTTGAATGACAAAGTGAAAAACTAAGTCAAACGTCTTCCTAGATTCTGGCATTGCCCGCTTTGTAAGAAGAGAAACAATATTTATCTTATTAACCCAGTAATTTTTGTAGTACGTGGAACTCCATGGACCTGTGTGCAATGAGTTACCTGGGTAGTAGATACTTAGGTACTCAGCACCAGGAAACCTCATTCTGTTCTTCAAGTACCAATAGCTTTTCTTGGCTGTGGCACTTTCCAATCTCATTTTTTGGCCCTTCTCCATCTGTCTGCGGGTCATTACACTACGGCTTCCCTCACAGGGAAGCTTTATACACCTTTGCATCTCTAGCACCCAGTGCAGTGCCTATGGTACAACAATCTGACTTTGGCAGATAATCATGGGCGTCTCTGTTTGATAAACAAGAGATTTTATCTCTCTAGAACATAGCCTATCTTGGGTTCTATGATGACTAGCAGGGAAGAGCAGGCAAGAGTTGCGCATGCCGCTGGCCACTCAGTACAGCAAACTCTAACTCCCCATGGTACTGAGTGGTTGTAGCTGTGAGACAGAAATGGGAGGGGTGAGTGGAGAGAGGTGCTGGAGGAGGGGCAAAGCCCTCATTACTCGTGGCAGCGTTTCCTAGGCTCATTAATTCTAACAGAATGAGCTAGGTTTGATTAATCGGGTTGTTAAGCAGCCATGTCAAGTCGCCCATCAGGTAAAAGACATTACTTCCGGTCGCTGGCAATGAAACCAAGTGACAGCAGTCAGCACCCTTGTTTCTCGAGCAGCAGCAAAGAGAAAAGGCACAGAAGAGCTACTGGCTGAAAACAACCCTTAACAGGATCTGGGCTCTCCTCCTGGCCTCTGGGTGGGGACAATTAGCTAGAGCCCTTTGAGAGTCACATAACTACCTACAGAGGGAGCTGGCTTAGCCAGGCCATTTGTTAAGTCCCCAACATCCACACTGGACAACCCAAAGACAGACTGGGGAATTCCTTCTAGCACTGAGACTATTAGTAACCAGGGCATTAAAACTCCTTTTAAAATGTAGATCTGGTGAAAAAAATACTATATTTTTAAAAAATCCACAAAGAAGCTCTTTTAAACTTGTTAGTCCTGCTATACCAATTGCCTAGGATATGTTTTTTATGTACCTCAGGAGGAGGGCCACAATCCTTTTACTGGTTAGGGTAAAATACCATCTTATTATACCCATGTGTCTTCAAGAACAATAGAATAGAAATAACTGGCAGCAAAATAAAAAAAAAAGGATCATGTTAAATTTAATGAAGATGTTCTTCACAGTAAACTCCTTAAAAGCTAAAAATGAGGAAAGCTGTGGGGAGGGGGAACCGGAGCAGGATCTCAGTTTTGTTGGCAAAGCACTTGGTGTACAAGTGTGAAGAGCTGAAACTTAGTCCTTAACATTCACAAAGAAGCTTGGGCACAGTTCTACCTGACTCGCAGAGCTAGGGAGGCAGGGACAGGAAGGTTCTCGAGGCTCACTGGTTAGCTAGCCTCGCTTAAAAATGGCAATCTCCATTTGGTCTCACCAAGGGAAGGTGGATGGCTCCTGACACTGACCTTTAGACTCTGTATACATGTGCACATACGTGCAATACAGTTCCTCCACATGCATACACACATACACACACATGTGCATGCACGCACGCATGCACACACACACATACACACACACACACAATCAAATTCTTGTATGCACATATCCATGCATACACAAGTTTAAATGGTGTAATATGGAAACTGGGATGGACACACTTCCCCCAGGCTCCCAGTATTAACATACCCTAATACAAGAGAAGATGTGATGTAGAGTCCGTGTCATAGAGTCAGCCGGTGACATGAGGAAAAGGAGAAGTCAGGGCTTTCTGACCAGTATCAGTGCCCGGGTCTCACCACACTGATGCCTGTGTCTCTTCCTGTCTCCTTCTCTGGAGGAGGAAGGGACATTGCTAGCCCACCTCAGGCCCTGCAGCCACATCTCCCATGACTGCCAGCTGTAGCTCTGTCTCTTCTCCCTGCTTCATTACACACAGTCTGGTACTCCATCATGTTCATATCCTCCGAGATTTATGCTGCTCACCGATACCCCATTAACTAGGCAAACCAGTGATGTGCAAGAAAAGTGTGGCCTGAACTACACAGGCCCAGAGTGCGGGGAAGCCCAGCCCCTGAGGCCCCCACCCTTTTGGTGCAGATTATAGTAAACTTATCTGCAGAATGCAGCAAATGCCAGAGATCCTGGGGGGCTCACTAAGTGCCAAGGGACCGGAGACTTCTTCAGTGACCTCGGGGCTTTAGGACAAGGAAGAAACAGGGATCTCCTCTAATTCTCTGGCTTTCAAGGGACAGAGTCTGTGAGAGTGGCTAAGAGCATGCATTTTAGAAATCAAGCGCTTTGGTTTTTTGAATATCTCTTCAGCCATTACTAGCCAAGCAAATGTAGGCAAGCCCCTAACTTCCGGGATGCTGTTTCTTCCACGTACACATAACTCTTACCTCCTTAAAAGAAAGATCAAACGCGATGAAGCATACAAGGTGCTTCACAGTCCCCAGCACCAGTAAGCCCTCTTGCCAAATAACAGTTTTAACTCACACTTCCTTAAGCGTTCATTTTTTATTGCAATTCTTCTTTCCTACTGTCATGCTAAGATAAGTCAAATAGGTAATAAAGAAGCAAGAGGCTTAAGAAACAGTTAACTAGGTCACAGAGAGAGGTTAAGATGAAAGGACATTCTATGAACGTTTGCTGTTCTGGGACAGCATTCTAGATTCCCAGTCCGGAAATGCCCTCATGTTACTACAGACACTGGGGGTGTTTGAGGAAATCTTTACCTTAGAGATGCTAGATAAGAGAAGAACATAGGTCTCTTGGGTTGAGATGGTGCTATAGGCAGGGATCGGGGCAAGGTAATTTTCTAGCTGTGGCTGTGACTAACCCAGTGGGAGGGGCCAAAAGGAGGATGAAGAGTCTTCAGTTATCTCTCCATTCACAGATTTTTCTTGTTTGTGTTTTAGCTTGCTTCATTTTTTTTTTTTTTTTTTTGCCTTTTTCAGTCTGGAGACTTGGCTTCAAGAGTCCTTAGGTTACCCAGTTGCTATGGAAATGCCAGGTAAGTCCAAGATGGCTCCCCCCCCCCCACTTACTCATAACCAGGCATTTCTGCCAGGAAGAAATATATACAGCATCGTGTGGCAAAGACAGCCCCATGCTGGGCTGGAGTTTGCTGTTCTGGGAGATCAAAACAAGGATAAAATAAAACAGCAGCCGTAGGGCACAGTTTTTAGTTATTTTCCTTTATTGAGACTCATGATGATCAAGAGCCTGGCTCTCATCCTAGACAGTGTCGGCTTTATTCAGGCTCTGACAGTCTGTGTGACCTTGGTCAACGTGTTAACCACTTGAAGCCGTGTTCACTCACCCTTTTGTCCATTCAGAACTTACTTACTATGTTGTCTCTTCTAGGTGGTAGGCATAAAGTTCTCTGGTAGATAAAGACAGTAAATCAGATAAACAAATAAATTATGTCTACCGAAGAGAAGCTGTCATGTGCTAAGACAATAAGCATAGAATGGGCAAGGACTGTGGATGAGGACGCATGGACTGAGATCCTAAACAGGACTGTGATGGGTAATCTTCATTGTCACGTTGACTACATTTAGAATCACCATGGGAACACACCTCCCAGTGTGTTTGTGAAGTTGTTTCCAGAAATGCTTAACTTGAGGGAAGACCCATTCTGAGTGTAGGTGGCAGCATCCCACAGCTCAGGTCCCAGAGTGATGGAGAAAGAAGCTGAGGACAAGCATTGCATTTCTCTCTCTCTCTCTCTCTCTCTCTCTCTCTCTCTCTCTCTCTCTCTCTCTCTCTCCCTACTGCTGTTGTCTGCAGGGTGACCAGATGCTTCCTGGTCTCATGGCTTTGTCATTCCTGCCATGACAGACTGTATTCTCTGGAACTCTGTGGTGGCTCATCTTGGTTGTCAACCTGACTGGATCTAGAATCAAGTAACATTCTCATATTTTTGTCACAGCAACTAGGAAACTAACTATATTCCATAGCCGATGGCTATGGGAGCCCTCTGAAGAGGGGTATTTGAATTAAGGTGGGAGTAAACCATGTAGATATATGGGACCAAGAAATCTGAGCAGGACGATTAAGTGCAAAGGCTCTGAGGCAGGAAAATGACTGACATATTTTGGGAAAACCAAAGACAGTGGTATATTAAGATTGAGTACTGAGAGGAAGGAAAAAAGATGTCAAAGTTGGGATCAAAGGCAAGGAAACAGATAAAGAAAAGGGTTTATGGACCATCTTAAGGGTCTGGGTAGCCTTGGAGAGAGAGAGAGAGAGAGAGAGAGAGAGAGAGAGAGAGAGAGAGAGAGAGAGAGAGAGAGAGCCTCAGTCTCTAAGCCCTCTTACTCACTCACCTGTCCTGATTTGACTGTGAATGACAGGATCATGTAGGCTTCTTTCTCTACTGAGGACAGACTAGGGGAAAATAAAACAGGATCTGGAGAACAAAGGTCACTGAAATAATCCAAGTGGAGGATGAATAAGTCAATACAAAACCTAAGAAATTATTGGTTTCTGGATGTATTTTTGAAGAAACAAATGTTGGGATCGGTTGGTGGATTGGATGTGGTGTGTGAGAGAAACGCAGGAAAGTAGACGGTGACTTCGACTTGAGCTTTGGGAAGAATGGACGAGTTGGTTTTAGTTGAGTTGAGAAAGACTGAGAAGAAGCAGGTTTAAAGACTGGGTGCTGACGATTGAGATGATCCACAAGAGGCCCATGAGCCATCAAGTGGAAATGCCAGACAAACACTGCAGATGCATTACGCTGGCATCTGGGCTGGGAGGGGACAGGAGCATGAGAATCATTAGCAGTGAGGTGGTGTTTAAATCCCCTACCATGATGAGCTAACCAAAGTGGTCAGTGGATGCCAGAAAAGGAGAGGTACTAGGTCTGATCTTGGTGAGTGGCCTTGTTTAGAGGCCAGAAGATGTCGGGAAGCAGCACACGAGGCTGAGAAAAGAAGGAAATAGAACACAGCATTTCCAAAGCCAAGGAAGATACAAAGTATGCTAAGCAGGGGGAAACCATTAGCCTTGTCTGATGTTGCTGGATCAAGTTAGATGAGAACAAATCATTGTTTACGAGTCTGGCAAACTTTCTGATTTCTTTTTTTTTTTTTTTCATTTTTAGGTGAAATACAAAAATAGAAGAAGTGGGGCTTGTATTGAAGGCAGAGAAAGAAGAACCAATGGGCCGAGATTGCTATGAAATACCAAAAGAGCTTTAGAGAGATTTTTATCAAAGCAGGGGAGCGAGGGAGTAAGTTAGTTCTCACTCAACGTAAACGGAGGCTAGTATGTAAGGGTTACAATGGAGCAGTGGCTCTCAACCTTCCTGATGCTGTGGCCCTTTAATACAGCTCCTCATACTGTAGTGATCCCTATCCATAAAATGATTTTTGTTGCTACTTCATAACTGTAATTTTGCTACTGTTATGAATAATAATGTAAGTATTTGTGGAGATCGAGGTTTGCCAAAAGGGTCTCTAGCCACAAGTTACAAACCACTACCACAGGGGTTAGCAAAACTAAAGCCATCTTCCCGCCTCCTTCAAGTATTAATTTCCTTCCTTCTTTTCTTTTTTTCTGTATCTCTTCATGTCTGAGGATCATCTCTGTAGATATGATGTCGTCTGCCACCTCAGCACAGTGAGGTTAGTGACTGCCATTCCCACTTCACAAATGAAGCGCCCGTTCAGAGACTTTGTTACACGCTCATGAAGATGAACGAATTGGGCTCTGAAACCAGTTCCATTTACCAAACGGTTACCCAGCCCTCTCTTTCCACACGGGATCGATGCCTTCATCACTCCTTCTACCCACAGCAGCCTGTCTTTAAAACCCTTAACTTTTTAGTCCTGATATGAGAGATGGCCTTACTGGATCCCCACTGGGATCTCCCTCACTGGACAGACACAGATGCACACTATTACTCTTTCCTTCATCTCCATCTCCAGAAACAGTTCTAGGTCATGCTTATGAAATATTAATTGATGCCTGTGTGGTGGAGGCTAGGGGTGGGGGACAGGTCAAAATAGGCTCTCAGTTCCTCTTCCCTCCACTCTCAAGTTTCCAACCTTAGTGGGAGGGAGACATTTGTTGAAAAAGAGTTAAGAGATAAAGATTTTCATATGCAGTCTAATCCACTAAAGATTGCTCCGAGGAATAAAGGAAATTACTAATTTAAAAAAAAATTAGTGAAGGAAAGTCTGGTCTTGGAGCTGCTGTAGTATGAAAGCTTGTAGGCTCTAAACTTTACAGTCAGAATTTTCCATCCAGGCCAGGACTCTGCATTGTGACAGGGACGGATAGGCATAAGGACAAGAATCAGGTCATAGGGTTTGTGTGTGTGTGTTTGAGTGTGTGTGTGTGTGTGTGTGTGTGTGTGTGTGTGTGTGTGTGTGTGTAGGGGGCATGAAGATGCTAAGGAAGGTAGAGACTTCCCAGTGTCTGACCTAGGTGGTGTCTATGGTATGATAACTTGTAGCTAGCTGACAAGAAAAGTCAGGCCCCATTTTCTATCTCTCCTTTAAGCCTCACATTCTGGGACCAGTTAACAGTGAGGACTATTAATAGCTTGTGCATGAGAACACACACAAGCATGCATTCCTGCGCGCATGTGCACACACACACACACACAACTATAAGCACAACAAACAGTATCGTGGGTCCAAGATGTTGATCAGTTGTTTGTGTGGTCACATTCTGAATTTGTGGAGAAAGGCTGAGACAGGAAGAGACAGTGCCCAAATAGAGCATAGTGCATAGAAGAAAAAAGTGAGGGTAACCTGGAAAATTCCAGTGTCTCCTTCCATCACGACAGTAGACAATCATTTCCTCATTCTCCACACCATGGGAGTCAATGTATTGTGGCATCAGGATCAGGACAAAAATGGCTTATCATGATGACCTTCTTGCCAAACTGTGAAGGGTGGGGGAAGGGAGGATAATGACCCCAAAGATGCCCTAAGACCTGAAAAATCCATTATTGTTCACAGACAAGCCATCCTGAATTTTGTGCATACTGTATGAGAAAGTGTACGAACAGCTCTGTTTTCTGAGAAGTCTTTTAGCTCCGTCACCCACCCACACCCCCTTCCCACACAGACCATGCTTTCATCAATAGATCTAAGGCCAAATCTTGGCTTCAAGGGACCATCAGTGTGCCAGTAATATTGGAGAGAAATTATGAATTGTAGTGAGATAACTTGATCTAAAGAGGAGAGAAATCTATTACTAAGAAGAGACCTAAAGCCCTAATAAGCTGTAGTTATTGACACTAAATCCAATTAACCTACCAAATTATTTCTGCTTTTATTCTCATACCACCCACTTACTCTCAGAAACACCCAGACATGGACAGCCGCACACAGTTAATCTACAGGCATCTTCATGTCCTGGTTTATCTGTTCATCGTCTCAAAACAATCGGATGTTAAAAGGGACAAGAAAGGTGGACAGGCGAACCCAAGCACTCCAAACTGTGACAGTCATTATCCTGGTAATTATTTTATTCCTATCCTGCTTCTCTCCCTATAATTTAACTGGTCTAAGATAAATGTACCTATTCCCTCTAACTGCTTCTAAATTTACTCAACTGCTACTAGAGAGAAGAAGTTAACCTCACAATAATTGAATTTAAATAACATCCAATTCTGTGAAGTCGAACATGGTCTGCATAGTAAACAAACCACAGGATTTGAGGGCTGGCAGGAAGAAAGAAGGTCACGCTTAATGTGCAGAGGCATAATTGTATCTGTATTTCTAATGGCCCAGATGTGTAATATAATGTCTGTTTGTCTTTCCATCTTACTCATCATTACCATCGTTATCGTTACCAAAGAGCCAAAATTAAAGGCTGATCTGGCCTCGTTCCTCTGGCTGGCTCAAGAGAAAAACATAATTCAGATAAGCCTTGAGGACCTAGAATTGGGCTATTTGCATACAGTGGGCTGGGCCCATGTCCAAGGTTCCAGGCCACTACACTTCTCAGGAAGTTTCAGGAATGCCAGGTCACCGCGTTCTCCTTTTTTGTCCTGAAAATCAGGCCAAATCATCTGACAGGTTAGAGGGAAGGTGCCAACGTGTCCCCTTGAGTCAGTCCTCTGTGGTCTTTGCACAAAGGCGTATACAGCCTCAACTCTGTGAACCCCAGTGATGCTCCCTGGAGGAACTGTAGTGAAATTCTCCTAAAATTAATTTTCTTTCACTGTGATTAATACATCATTCGGAGGGCTTAGGGGAGATGGTGGAGGTTGTAGGTGCGAACAGCTGGGGTCACATGTTGCTTTCTGATGCTTCAGATCAGGACCCTAGGTAGGCAGGATCGCCCTACAAAGCACAGAAGCAAGACCTTTGTCCAGTGCCGTCCCAGCTTGCCCGCTGTCTGGCTGGTGACTGTGCCTTTATGTGTTCTCTATCCGAATCCACTGTTTCTGAGAGTTGAGGCTGTATCAGAATCACTTGGGAGGCTTGTTTAGTGTCTCCATGCTGGCTGCAACCCAAAGACTCCAACTCCACCAAGACCCACTTAAAGTAAAATTGGCTAAGACCTACTTTGAAACGTGTTGGACTAGATACTCATTAACAAACCTTCTGCCTCCTACATTGCTTTGAGACTTTTATGTACACAAAGATAAAAATAGGCACTGAGAATGAAAACTTATTGAGGACTCATTGTGTGCCAATTCTTGTCACAGGCTTTGAATTCTGGGTTCAAATACCAATTCTCCCACTTGCTCTCTCTCTCTCTCTCTCTCTCTCTCTCTCTCTCTCTCTCTCTCTCTCTC
>NC_034594.1:51099599-51116123 GCF_900095145.1 Mus pahari
TTTCTTCTGTGTAGCCCTGGCTGTCCTGGACTCATTCTGTAGGCCAGGCTGGCCTCTGACTCATAGAGATCCACCTGGTTTTGTCTCCGGAGTGCTGGGACTGAATGTGTATGCCACCCCCCCCCCCGGCCTGTTGTTGCCTCTCTTGCTAGTCTATAGTCCATGCCTTTGGATATGTGTTAGGGTTCAGGTTCTAAGGACCTGACGTGTATGAGGTGATACGACATTGTTGCTGAGGCCCTTGGCTCTCTTATGCATGGCCTCAGGCAAGTTTTCTTAGGGGTTAAAGTAGGACCAGAGATGTTTCTCAGAAGGATTAAACAGGGCACGATATGAGAAATGCTTAGAACCCTACAGAACACACAGGGAGTGTCTGTGGTGGCACTGTACCATACCCTTCCATGTATACCTACATACCTTTACCGTAACTTCATACCCTAACAGAAGGAGGTAGGCACCAGCATTGCAAATGGGAGCACTATAACTGTTGTTGCTTCCCCAAGTAATGTACTTTGCTGTCTTGAAAGCCACGGGCCTGAAGATGCCGTGAGCCAGGAATATGGGGTTAGGTGATGCCTGCAGGAGAGCTTTGGGTTTCCAGGTTTTTGATATCTGCCCTGGCATGTTGGGAGGAGGGACAAGGAAAACCAGTGCCCCAGATCCTTATGCACCCTCCTGCCTCACGACCCTCCTTTGGTAGGATCTACCCCAGCCCCAAGCCTGTTTTTGCACATTTGTGAATTCTACCTTCCGTGACAGTGGGTGGGTGGGGGTGGGTATTGAGTTATGATGTGTTCGCGGGCATCAGTCTTTCCCTCTCCTGTTTTGGGTACAGCTGTGGCCTTATGTGTGCATGGAAACAACTAGAGGATAGTGAGGGAGGGAGGGAGGGCAGGGCCCAAAGACCAGAAAAAAAAAAAGAAGAAGAAAAGAAAGACAGAAAGAATAGGAAGGAGATGGGAGTGGCCATGGTCAAAAAGCATACTATATCAATGCATGAAAATTGTAGTGAAACTCACTAGTGTGTATAACTAATATGCATTAATAATTATAATTAAGAAAAATAGTTAGCAACAGAGGAGTCAGAGAAGGAAAGACTCTTGCTTGTAATCTCTCTTGCCTGCTTTTAAGAGGGATTACAGTCAGCCTGTGTATTGTGCGTCAGTTCTTCCTGTGGATCTGACTTCCTCCTCAGATCAGCCTCACAATGGTTATACTTCACTCAGAGCAGTGGCTGTCAACATCCCTAACTCGGCAGCCCTTTAACACCATTCCTTCTGTTGTGGTGACCTTCAGCTGTAAAATTAATTGGTTGTTACTTTATAACTGCAATTTTGCTACTTTTAGGAACCGTAATTGTAAACATATGATATTTGGGCTATCTGGTCTGTGACCCTCAGGGGTGTCATGACCCACGAGTTGAACCGCAGTCTTAGACAGACCAACCTAAAGCCCTTAGGAGGATGCAATGGCCCAGAAGAGATTCCTTTCTTTTTTTCTGAGCCCTGTCCAGTTTCCATGCTCCCAAGACAAGGCCCCACTTCCCTGCAGGACCCTGCCCATGCCAGAGTCTGCTGCAAACCCAGCTCGGTTCTTTTCTCGCCTCTTGGGAAAGCATACTATTCCTGAAATCTTGGCTGCAGCTCCCTGTCAGCAGAAAGCATGCTAAGCGAATTTGAATGACTCTGGCATGTGAATAGACTCCAGGCTGCTGGCTCCAAAGTAAAGCAGCTCCAAGTCACTGTGGCTGCTGTTATCTTGGCAATTTTATTTTCTGTTTCAAAGAATCCTATCGGCCTTACCTTCTGGGTCTCTCTCTCTCTCTCTCTCTCTCTCTCTCTCTCTCTCTCTCTCTCTCTCTCTCTCTCTGACTCTCCCCCTCCCCCTCCCCTCCCCCTGAGTGGGGAGGAGGGTGGGGAGTGTCTTTAAAATATTCTTTCCCTACTCTAGTCTCTGGTTAGACTGCCCCCAATCCCAACAAATGGAAGGAACCCAAGAGAGCCTATCTTGCTCACCAGCACTGATTCCCAATGTCCTCTTTGAACTCGGGCATAGAAACCTGTATGGGGTAAAGGTAACAGAGGTCCAGGGTGGGGATGTAAGGGTATAGGGGTGTGGAGGTGGGGGGGGATATTTATAGACCAGCGCGGTTTCCCTCTGAGGGCAGAAGACAGTCTCCGTTCATGAACATTCAGAAGCCTTGGGTGGAACACCACCATTCAGTCATATTGAAAATGCAAGCCAGCCCCAGCCCAAGAGACATTTTCACATGGTGACACACATTCCAACCCACCCAGAGTCTCAGCATGATCTTACACTCATGTTTCCCTTAATTAGGGGCAGATAAAGAAAGTCTAGCGTCCTTTTGTTTGCTTTCAGTCTCTGTCAGATGACCAGGCCATTCTGCAAGCACTTGTGACTCAATGTTCTCAGTCAGTCGTGTCTGGGACTTGGCGAGCCAGTGCCATGTTCCTCTTGTTCTTAGGCTTTATAATTGTTCGACACTTGGTTCATCCCCCGCCCCAGCCCCAGTCATCATCCATCTATGCTGAAAAGCCCTATATTTAGATCTCATTCTCACATCGTTGATCATTTCACATTTCAGCCACTCTTTGTAGAGCTTTGCTGGTCTTTGTTTTTTTGTTGTTGTTGTTTTGTTTTGTTTTGTTTTATAAAAACAAGTCTTCCTACCATGTCAATGCACCTGCTCAGAGGCTGGGGTGGGAGACGAAATCCATATCTTAAAACTAATGATTGATTAGAAATTAAAGTTTCCTCTAACTACAGCCCCCTTCCCACATAAGTGCCCTCCCTCCCGCCTCCAATTCAGGGACATGTTCTATAAGAATTCCCCCAGTGATTTCCTGATATCACAAATCATGTCCAGGTGTCCTTAGGAGAGAGGTGTCCTCCAGAAATGGAGCCACTCCTTCAAAGGGCACGGGAACTTTGAAGGCTATGAACACAGGATGCCATGCTAAGATGATAGTGCCGCTTGCTAATACCAGAGTTAGCATTTGCTGCTACTCTTCCATACTCAAGCCCCTCGCCTCTTCTTCACAGTCTCAGAGATATCTGTTGAGGGCATCACAGCCATGACTCCAGAAAGAAGCCCCAGGAAATGTGGCTAATCATCTGTCTTCTCTAGGAAGGCGCAGACTTCAGCTGTAATACTCTGGCAATGAGCCATGCCATTGAGGGACGCCTAGGAGAGGAGGGGTCTTTTAGCTATGAAAGGACCAGGATGTACTTAGTCAGGGGAAACCTGCAGAATCTCAGGTGAGGGTTTTGCCTTCTCGGAAGAGAAGAACAGATGGAGGATTGGGATGATTTGAGGACTCCTGTCAAGAATCTTTCTTTGCTCTACCCAGATTCTGAGATGGCAACAACCAGAGTAAGCACTCGGGATTGAAACCCTAGGAACACGCAAGACCGGCCAGCCAGGGGATAGCTCACAATTGCCCAGATTGTGAGACATTACCATCTCCCAAGAAAAGCTTCATGTGACTGCAAGCCTGTGACTAAAAGGTTATCCTAATAAAACCTGTGTCTTCCCCTGCTACAATTCCAGCCTTTTCTTTTTCTTTTTTTCATGATAAATGGACAGCACCCACATTCTGCCATCCACTAGTTTCATCCATCAACCCTAGCCACTCTTCTGCATATTCACCCTCAAACCAAGACCTTAAACAACCCCTTACAAGGTCACGGGTGAATGGTTTGCCTGCTATGATTTGTCTGATCTTGACTGGATGTATGAATTAGCTGAATACTGGCTAATCCAGGATGGGATGACCCAATTCTGATCCAGGTGTCTCATATCATCTAGTGACACTGCCCACCTTGTTGGCATGACAACAGAAGGAGTCCCACTAGCAAGAGAGGGCACTTCAGTCCTCAAGCATTTTAACCCTCTGCTGGCATCCACATTGTCAAGGTTCCATTGTCCAAAGCAAGATATGCAGCTCCTCTAGACCTGATGGAAGTGGTCATAGCCAAAAGGAAGCAACAATGAGGAGGCCATTGAGACAATCGCTCTACCACGTTAGCTAGTTGGCCTGGGACACTTTCCTCCGCGTGAGCCTGAGTCCCATTATCTGTGTGAGTGCGGCTTTGTAGCACTTCCTCGCTCAACCAGATGTACAATGCGTACCACACAATACATTCTATTTTTATTAACTTCCTTCTCTCCTCATTTCCCCTCATTTGAACTCTCTGTCTTTTGTCAAGCAAATCATCCTCTACACTCAGAGCTCTATAACATTAACCAAGGTCCATGGCTTCTGTTGCATCCTCGGCTATAGCTGGGCGTTCATGGGCACCCAGCTCACCCTATTAATCCAGATTGGAGATATTAAAAGGAAGAGTCAAGAAGTCTCTTCTCTTTTCCTCCAGGGAGCATCCAGTTGAGGGATGATATCTTGGTTCTATGCACTAATTCCACCACTAAGAGAGATATATGAAGGGTTAACACATTTGGACTAACCAAGGACTCTGAATATAGGCAACAAGATAGGAAACCTCCCATTTTCTCACTTTAAATGTGGGCTTGGGGGTAGAAGAAGTAGTCTGGCCTCCCCTTAGCTAATCAGGCTCTAGAAGAGACATTAATTGCAGCCAGCCAGTCCTGCTGAGGGGACCCAAAGCTGCCAGCTCCCTTGCTGGGAATGAAATAGAACTGTAATTGGTTGTGAAAGCATTGTGGCAGGAGGTACAGAGAGGGGTTGGTCCTCACCCCCCAAAGCAGGTGAGAAAAGCTTTGAGGGGAGGCCCAAAGGAGGTACACAGTATTGAGCGCCTGCCTCACTTGGAAGCCATCTTGATTGCAATAGTACAACAGTTCCTGGACTATAGCCAGGGTGAAGGACATTCTCATGGTGCTCATTGCCAGAGCGCCAAGCCTGTAGACCTTCTCATTCTTATCTCTCTGCTTCTGACTTGCCCTGAGAGAAAGAATACACAGCAACTGTCACTAGTGTATCTAGTCTCCTACTTCAGAGAGCTCTGCAAACACAAGCTTTGCCCCCAAGTGTGCGTGCACATGCCTGTGTGCTAGCATGTATGTGTGTCTGCATGCCTGTGTGTTCACATGCCTGTGAGATAGCATAATGTGTGCTAGCATGTATGTGTGTCTGCATGCCTGAGCGTTCACATGCCTGTGAGATAGCATGATGTGTGCTAGCATGTATGTGTGCTAGCATGCCTGTGCGTTCACATGCCTGTGTGCTAACCTGATGTGTGCTAGCATGCATGTGTGCACACATGCCTGTGTGCTAGCATGATCTATGTGCTCATTTGTGTGTTTCTACGATTAGAAGCAGGGGCCCAGTATCCCTCCACGACTGTCTCAGAGAGACATTAATATTTCCTCACTCAGATAAATGAATGCAATATCGATTGGGGGAAACTTGCTCTGAGTGATGTGTGTATTCTCTCTGTTATTATAATTCCCAGAACATGTGTAACAGAGGATGACAAGTGAAGGCCAAGGCCTGTGCGCACAGGGAGCAAGGCAATCTATGCTTTCTATCATGAATATGCGATGTGCATATGACTCTCGGGGACAGGTAGGCAAGTTGGTTAGTGCCTTTGTGCGTTATCTCCTCACCAGTAGAAGGAGAGTAACAGTGGTACTTATCCAATCAAACTGTAGAGAACAATGGGCTATAAAGTGCTCAGGGCAGAGCAGAAAAGCAACTGTGGTTCACAGTTACTTCGAGGGAGTATAGTAAGAGGAAGCAGGACTAATGACTAACCCATCTGTAATCTCCTCACCTAGTGGTGTAGTGAACCTCTGGAAAAAAAAGAAAAAGAAAAAGAAAAAGAAAAACAAAAACAAAAACAAAAACCAACAAGGCTGAGCCATTAAAAATACAGGCAAAGATGATACTTCCAGAAGACCCTTTTTAATGAGATGAAAATTCAGAATTTTCAAGGAAACTTTAATTTATTAACACTTTAAGACTCAAAGCAATGAGTCATCATTTATAACTACTAAGCAGTTTTATGTTTATTGTGCATTTGGACTTTTATTCTCAGATTTTTATTGAAAATTTGCCATAAATTCAGTTAGGAAGGAGAGCAATTCCGTCAAGGGGACAATAGAAATGACATTTTATAACTTATAAAGACACGACAAGCTTCTAATTTGTAACCAAAGGGGGGGGCAGAAAGAATTCCATTTCCTTCTCAATGTCCTTGTCCCCATTTATACTTCATGAGGACTAAGACATAGCTTTGGTATAAGCTCAGAATGTAGGAATTAAAATAGAACCGTCAGAATAAAAGATTTGACCAAGCAGAGCAGCCTCTGCAATGGTGCCGACATCCACCCCCCACAGAAGCAGAGGGAAGTCTGTGGCCTCTAGGAAAAGCCCAGAGAAGAGGACATTGAGTCCTGTCCTTTGTAAACCAAAGAGATTGTTTGGTATCAGAATCAACATCTTACAAGTTAGAATTGGTGGCATACGCCTGTAATTCCCGCAATTGAAAAGCTGAGACAGGAGGATGACACGTTCAAGGCCAGTCTGGGCCACATAGTGAGATCTTGACTCGATATCTTTACATGTGTTTCTATCCTCAGTACACACATAAAAGCCAGGCACAGAGAGGCATGCCTCTGACCTCAGCACTGGGCAGAGATGGAGACAGGAAAAGCCTGGGGGCTTAGTGGACAGCTGTTATGGTGAGAGACTATCAAAAAATAACACGAAGAACAGTAAAGGAAGACACTTGACGTCATCCTCTGGCTTCTACACACTTGCATGCACACACGTGCCCCCTCATACTCCTGAAGACAGAAGAAGGCAAGGAGATGGGAAGAAAGCAAAGCTCTGGCTGCTCTTCCTCTTCTAAACAGGGTCCTCAGATCACAGTTCAGTGCTTTGGTTCCTGTGCTAAGGAAATGAGCAGAATGTCCACTTAAAGAAGTCATGTGCTATATGTTACAGTTGTGTAGCTTGGTCTTCTTGTGGAAGTCCTGACAGTGGGAGCAGGGGCTGTCTCTGACTCTGTGGCCTGCCTTTGGAACCCTTTCCTCCTACCGGGCTGCCTTATCCAGCCTTAATAAGAGAGGAAGTCTTTCTGTAACTTGATATGCCATGGCTAGTTGATATCCATGGTGGTGGAGGGGGAGCCTGCCCTTTTCCAGATGGTGGTGGGGAGGGACTGGGAGAAGAGGAGGGAGAGGAAACTTCAGCCTGGATATAAAAATAAAGAAATAAATAAGATAATTAATTAAAAATAAACCCCATAAATCTTTGCAGAAAGTCTGGAGGATAACTGAGTAACAGTCACTTTTCCAGCTCAGGCACAACTACCTCTGGTATCAGTTTTCTCAGATGCCAGAGAAACTGTGATCATGCTAGACATTTCATAACTCTATTGTTATTGACCCACTGAATAATAAATAAATGACTTTTGAAACAAACAACAACAAAAGAAGTCATGTGCTGCACAAATCAGCTTACAAATCATTACTTCAAGGAATGAATTTTCTGGTGCTTGCTCATTCGGTAATAGGTTTAGGGAGAGTGTGTCTGTAAAGAGCCTGAACCCTTCCTGCTGTCCGAGGCACTGAAATAAAATGCCTGTGATACCTGGCTAGGAGTAAGGCTCTGGGTGACAGCATTAGGGAAGGCCTCAGGAGTGCTGATGCCCACAGGTGGCACCTCGGGGATGACATGAGGGATGAAGACCTTCTGGGAGCATGTGATAGTTAGTCTTCATCGTTAGCTTGGCTGGATTTAGAATCGCCATGGAAACGCATCTCTGAGTGAGTCTGAGGGTGTTTCCTAAAAGGCTTAACTGAAGAGGGAAGACCCACTTTGAAGGTGGGCAGCACCACCCAGGAGTCAGACTAAATACAAAGGAGGAGGCACACTGGGCACGAGCATTCGTCTCTACCTCCTGACGGTGGACGTGATGTGGCCAACTGCCTTATGTTCCTATGCCCATGGCTTCCCTGCCTCGATGCACTATAACCCCTTTAGACAAACATTTCTTCCTTTATGTTGCTTCTTGTCTTTGGTTACAGCAACAAGCAAGGTAGCTTTGGACAAATGCTTGGCTTTCCAACTGCTACAGAGGCAAGACCATTTCTCTTTCTTGAGTTGCTGTTTATTTATTGGTTAAAAGGGGGAGTTAGATTAATCATCTCTACTAGTCTCTGGCAGTTTTTGACTTTTTAAGAATCTATACGTTATATAACAGAGTCACAGATGAAAAGTGACCTGATACCAGACTCCAGGATGTGCTTGCAGATAAACTAGGCCAAAGCCAGAGAATCAGGGATGCTTGTAGTTGAAGTGAGCACGTTCCTGGGCAGCTTGGGAGGCCACCTGGAGATGGCACCAGCAACCACTTGTACCCATCCCAGAATACTGAAATAGGGGCTTAGAGAGAAGCATTTAGTGTTGTGTAACTGTAACATAGCAATGGAGAGAGGGAGGGGGGAGAAGAGGGAGGAAACAATGTAGAGAGGGAGGGGAGAGAGGATCGGGGTACTGTGAAGAATGATGGTTCCCCAGAGTACAAAGGTGCCTTTCCAGTGTATTTCTAGTGCTCAATCCAAATCCTTTTTCAGAACACCTGATTCACTTGTTCATGCCCAGGGTCGCTAAGCAAGCATCTCATCTTTTGTTTGGCTTCTCTGCTGTGTAAGGTCCTAGCCTGAGCTCCCTTGATGTAGGAACATAAGCACTGTAGATATTGAAGAGGAGCCTCTCTACTGTAAATACAAATCAGGTTCTCAGGAGGTTTCTTAGCCTGAATATGATCGCCTAGAGTAAGAGGTTATTGAAGGAGATTCTAGACTTGTAAAATTGATACCTACATTCTCCCAAGAAGAGAAGACCTGCAGAGAGATGGAGGCAAATTTCTTATTAAGAGTGGTTGGCTCTTTCTCTCCCTAGGTCTTGTCCACACCATCCTCTAGCAATGGACGGGTGTTACTCTAAAGATGTAATATGAGGTATGGCCACTATTTTTGTTTTTATTCGATCTTTGTCTGCACTCTGTAAATCTCCAACAATTAATTCTGTCTTAGCCCCTAGGACAGTAGAAAACACCTATGGACTCCACACAAGAACTGAGCTCAGTATACATACATCTATCTCATGCATGCATTCATAATCATTAACTAGTCACTTGGTGGTCGGGAGCCTTACAAGGATACCCTTTGCATTGAAAACACTTCAGTTCCAGCTATCTAGGGTTTTCTGGAAGGATGGACAGATAGTGGATTGTAAGAGGCAATCTGTAGCAAGGGCTATCAGTAAAGTGTGGCATGCAGGTATTAAAAACTTGAGGTTGATCAAATGACACAGGTATCTTTATACTATTAAGGCTGTATACATTAGGATAGAAAGGATATGGGCATAAGGTCATCCATGCACAGTCAATCCAGGGATGAATAGCATTGCCAGCCACCTCCTTCCACTTATCCCTGTCCCTCGTCCGAACCATACAGAGGATTAATACAGTACAGGTCCCAAAGAACATCTCTTACCATGGCTCTCATTATGTGAACATCTCTCCATTCTTACCGAGATATCCCAACACATCTACCTAACCGCACCACACTCCTCTCTTACCGAAAGTGCCCTCTTTCCATCTCTTCCGCAACAGTGTCTCAGGCCAGCTGTCCTACATCTGTCCTCTGGGACAAAGCCCTATTCATGAGCATCATCCTTAACTTACTCTAAGCCTCAAAGGTTAAATAGCTGGGGCAGGAAGAACAGAGAAAAGGGAGAGGGGATGAGGGGACATGGCACAAAAAGACCAAATTGATGAGCTTAATGACCACGAAAAGATTCACTAAGAAAACGCAATAGGAAAATAAAGGAGTAAAGAACTTACTGTTGCCATGTTTCCTAAAACTTTTCATTGAGATAAATTCACAAAGTTTCACTTTATTAGCAAAAATAAGTTTTGTTTTGTTTTTGTTGTTGTTTGTTTGTTTTTGGGGTTTTGTTTTTGTTTTTGTTTTTTGTTTTGTTTGGTTTTTCAAGACAGGGTTTCTCTGTGTAGCCCTGGCTGTCCTGGAACTCACTCTGTAGTCCAGGCTAGCCTCGAATTCAGAAATCCTCCTGCCTCTGCCTCCCAAGTGCTGGGATTAAAGGCATGTGCCACCACTGCCCGGAGCAAAATAAGTATTAATAGATTGGATAAGTCCATTTGTTTTTTTTTAATTATTTTTATTTTATATGCATCAATGTTTTGCCTGCATGTGTGTCTGTGTGAGGGTGTTGAATTGGCATTACAGACAGTTATGAGCCACCATGTGGGTGCTGAGAACTGAACCCAGGTACCCTGGAAGAGCAGTCAGTACTCTTAACCATGGAGCCATCGCTGCAGCCCCCTTCTGCTTTTAGAACCACATTAAATGCACTATTTTCAGCTTGATCGTTGAATATTTTGTTCTGTTGCTTTGTTATTCTTATATGTTTAATATTTTTTCGATGTGACGGTTTGCTGATATGAACTTTGTAAAGTGGTTGTAATCTGTCAGATTTTTAGTAAGTTGTAACTTTTGCTGAGGACAGCCTTAGCCATTTACTTAAATCTTGTATTAACATTTCTAAACACAACGTGAAGATGTCTACTGTGTAATAGCCAGGACCCATTAGTCACTGCTGAGTGTACTCAATTGACTGCTGTGCTGAGAGGTGGGTCTCATTATCCCCATTTCATAGATAATGAACTGAGGGGAGATGCGGGGTCATCTGCCCAGTGCCATGCAGCAGCTACGAGATGGATGGGAGCTGAAAGCTAGTTTCTAAGTGTTAATAGTTGGTGGCTTCCCCGCCCACCCCTTACTTCAGCATCCTGGCTTCATTCACACACACACACACACACACACACACACCCCTCCCTTACCTTCACTTAGACCTGATCTTCAGGAACAGAATAGCTTCCTGGTAGATCTATTGTACTACAGCCTCAGAGGACCACCTGGACAAGCTTCTGTGGCCACACCTTAGGTGAATCCTCACAGGTTCACACTAATGTATATTCTGAGTTCCAGGTGGGAAACCTGAAGGAAGTAGGCCTGTGGTCTGCTATAGTGTGTGTGTATGTGTGTGTGTGTGTGTGTGTGTGTGTGTGTGTGTGTGTGTGTGTGTGCGCGCGTTCGTACACACGTACGCACTTGCATGAGTGACTGCCAGTATGAACAGGATTCAACCCCACCCCGGAATAAGGGAGCAAGCAGCTGCCTCTTAGGAGCCCCAGCCTAACCCTGCTTTTCCTACTGCCCCCAGCAGCTTGCCTAGGCACAGAGAAGGGAGTGCAGACCCGGCCTGGATTGTTCAGTCAGGAGAAGTTATCTTTTCAGTGACGCACAGCCAGTTTACTTTGTGAATCCTATGAAGGACTATCAGCGTATGACACAAATAAAGAAACCTGCTTTGTGTATGAAGGTGGGCGGCTTCTAGATCCCCATCGCTTGGCCCTTCCAAGCACACAGAGAAGTCCCTGGGGTGACACCACTCTACAACAGGTTGAAAGGCTGGGACCGTGTACCCATGCATGCAGGCATGCATCATGCATGCAACCCCCCATCCATTTATTCTTGAAGGACTTAGTATATACTGTGTGCCAGGTGCCAGCTATGTGCCTGGGGTGTTATGGTCTCTGCTACTGTACAGCAGGAGGAACAGATGCTTGTGATGCAGTCATACCCTGGGGTTATAGGCATATGCCTCATGCCCAGCTTTTTACGTGAGCATGGGGATCTGAACTCAAGTTCTAATGCTTGAGTGGCAAGTATTTGATTAACTGAGCCATCCCCCTAGATCCTAACAACTCTTTTGAATTTCAGTGGCTAAAAAAACCACAGTCTCATTCATCTCATAGTCCCGTAGGTAAGACATGTGGGCACCTGCTCCTTGAGGCATTGACTGAGGTCACTGGGTGGTATCCAGTTGACAGGTGAGCTGACCTGCAGAGTTCAAGCTGACTCGGCTCACACACCTGGAGTCTTGAGAAGGGTGGCAGGAAGGCAGGGGGCAGCTGAGGCCTTGGCACTCACATGGCTGTCCTGTGCTATCTACAGTAGCTGCACCCAGGACATGGTGACTCAGTGCTCACAAGGACTGTGTTCTAAGAAACCAGGAAATCATCACAGTGCCATCTGTACTGCACGCTACTGCTCAAGTGATCATGAAACTCAACTAGATCCAAGAAGAGGGAACGTGGACCTGTCTATCGGAGGAAGAGGCATCTTTAGTCTATCCTAGGAGATAGGGGATTAGAAGACAGCCAGTGTAAATAGAGGAGAGAGAGAGAGACAGAGACAGAGACTTAGAGACAGAGACAGAGAGAGACAGAGACAGAGAGAGATGAGTCAGAGAGAGACAAAGAGAGAGAGAGAAAAGACATGGCTTTTCTTGTCTGTCCCAATTTATCTCCTGAACTTGCCATTTCATACCCACTTCTGACTCCAACTCAACATCTTGGCACTGGGCAGGTTCCTCCTGTTGGCTTTTCCATTGGGCCTCAAGGATGACATTTGTTCTCCTTGCCTGACTCCAGCCTGACTCAGGCTTGACCTGTCATCCTCTGGCTGTGCCTTTGTTAAGCAGAGCATGGCTATCCATGGGCCCTGGTTATTGTACCCAGAAGTTATGGGTCGCTAGTGTGGCAGTCACAGTGTAGACCTCCAGACCCTGCTGTATGAGTATATCCTAGTATAGTGCCCACTGCTATTTTGTTTTGTTGTTGATGTCGAGGACAGGATCTTGCTATGTGGCAAGCACAGGCTGGTCTTGAATTTACCAAGTAACTCAGACTGGCCTCAAATTTGCTTTTTTCCCACCTTAACTTCCCAAGCACAGGGGTTATAGACCTAACTCGGCTTCACTATTGATAGGATCAGGAATGTTTTCCGGTATGGGGGGTGTGTGAAAAAGATGGTCCCTGGAGAAAGGAGGCAAGGCTGCCCTCACTGCCCGATGTGTGATGACAGTGCCAATCCTCTCAGTACCCATCCTCTTAGCCAGCTGTCTCTCTTGCGTTAGAAATACCCAGCATCTTAGACATGGGCCTCTCAATGAAACTTAGATTGTGTTCCAAGCGCAGCCCAACTCTTAAGGTTGGAAATTGTAACCCTTGACAGTTGAGACTTTCAGGTTGACCTGAGACTGGAATTACAGTCCTCTAAGGATCTCCACCAGAATTTTCCTTTCTTTCTCCTAGCCTGAGGAGTTTACCTGGAGCAAATATGCTGGGGCTGTGGATGGCTTGGTCAGGAAAGTGCTTGTCATTCCAACCTGAGTGTCTGGGACAAGGGACTGAGGTACATATTTTACATATCAAAGCAGATCTGACCTCCAGGTTCTCCTAGCTTTGCTCAATCCCTATGGGGCAGGCATTCTCTGCCCCCAGTTCTGAACTTTCCAGCCCCCAGAGGCTCTTCCCTATATAATCCAAACATTTTGGTTCCCCTTTCACCCCACCCTTCTCTCTCTCTGCTCTCTCTTTCTCTCTCTTCCCCCTCTCTTCTCTCCCTTCCCATGGTGACTTCCCCTCCTTCCTTGGAGCCAATAACTAGACTAGAGCTAGTAACCAATCCTCCTTTAGCTTTAGCAGTCATGAAGAGCATGAATTTTCTCTGGGTTTAGACCCCAACACTGCCCATGCCAAGCTATGAAATATTTCTTCTGTCTGTGTCACAGAGCTTCTCAGTTCTTCATCATCCTTAGCAGTAATAGGAACAGTACCTATGTTACATGTCATGGTCAAAACCACAGGCATCAGTGTAAGGCCAGTAATTGGAATAGCATTAAGTATACGGCAATCTATAAGCATTGGCTGATTTATTGTTATTATTATTATTATTATTACATCTTTGATTCTCAAGATTATTTGAAAGATCACAGGAGATGAATGTCGCAATGATCCATGGACGCCACATAGCATCAATGGTGACGCTAGAAATTCTAAGAAAATAGGTCACTCTGTAGCCTTCTCATTTGAGCATGGAGAGTCTTCAGAGCCTAAAAGGGCTTGGTTCGAATCCCCCTTGGCTAAGGCTGGCAGACCCTGAGGAAGTTACCTATATGAGGACTTTCTTCTGCTGGTTGGGGTGAAAGTGAAGGTGAGTGAGAGGCAGGTGACCCACCTGGCACACAGTAGGAACGGGTTCTCATTGGTTTTCTGTTGCTTCATTTTGCATAGGACTGGTATAAACAATATGTGATGGAGTTGTTTGATAAAGCCCTGTCCCCCAGGAGTAGGGCTGGATGCTTGCAGATTGAGGCAGGGTGTGTATTAGGGGAGGGCTTTTGGAATGCTTGGCCTCTGCCTGGGATGTGTGGCATCCAGGCATGGGGGCTCCCAGCAGGAGCTGCTCTGCCAGAGTCAAACCTTTGTTTGTCTCATTATGTGATATGTCAAGCCAGGCCTTGCTGTGTAAGTCATTTAATGTTGTTTCCAGGAAAGATGTTCATAGGCAATTAATAATGATTAATAATGAACTGAGCAAACCATCACTGGGGTTTATAGTTATTATCACTTCTCAGCAGAAATGGTCCAGGAAGGAGACGTATAAAGCAAATGATGGCTTGGCTCTGTGAGCTGGTGCCACACAGAGGAGCTGGCACTGTGGCACCTGGGCTCTGTCCCGGGAGCTTTGCAGGAGTGATCTTTAAAAAGAAGAATTTATTATATTTGTATTAATTAAAACAATTTTAAATTTAAGTATATTTTGATCATATCCTCCTCCTTCTCCAAGTCCTTCCAACTGGTCTCTTCCAACTGGTCTTCTCTTCTCTACCCACCCAACTGTAAGTTCTTTCTCAAAAAAAAAAAACAAAAAACCCCAAACCAAGACAGCAACAAACCCCCCAAACCAAGAAGACAAAATAAAACTATTACCCCCCCCCAAACAAAACAAAATAACAAACCCACTAAACTGTAACCAAATAAAAGTGCGGAAGATAAAAGTCTATTTGGGATAAGGGAGGATCCCTTGGGCTCCGAGTGGTGCCAACAACTGTAATGCTAATGGCAGAGCAAAAGCTTTTCTGGAGCTGATTTTTGCCTATCCGCATGCTGAGAACTTCAGTTATTGTAGCCAGCGCTTGTCCCAGTCACCTTAGGAGATAAACCACATTATAGCTAAATGAGGTAGTCCTCATCTGGTGACTCCCTCAAGGTCACACAGCTCAGCATTCGTTCATTTAACTTACATGTGACCCTGCGGAAATGAACACACAGAGCTAAACTGAGATGTCTCTAATACCAACTGGTCTGAGGGCTTCACTCTCCAAAATCTACCCATATCCTGAGGGAGAGACCAAGGTGGGAGAGGCGGGTGGAAACAGAGAAAGAAAGTCAGCTTAAATGGCATCGTGGAGATAAACAAATCATTAACTTAGTGATTTTATAATCGTTTGTAGAATTGATATAACGGGGATCGAACTCACGTCATTGAACTTTGCAGTGCACGTCCTTGCTCTCTCTACCATCTAACCAGCTGTCACATTGCTTGCTCTCAAGAGAACATCTCAAAGGAGAAGTATTTAAAAGGAAACCACCCAAAATTTTATAACTATTTCTCAAGTAGCTTAGGGAAAAATATATGTCATTATAGGTGTATGGACATGGGCGGGTGTGTATCTATGTATGTGTACCTATACACATCTATGTAAACATACATAGGTATAGGATAGAGAGGTAGGGTATCATATACCGAATGATGAATGTCATGCAAATGTTCTGCCTTTGAATATTTTTTTGTATTTTTTTAATTTTATGCCATATTACTTTTATTTTAATCATCTTCAGATTCCAGAAAAACAATGTTCTCCATATCATTTGAGGAATAACTCCTCTGGAAAAAGGTGTTTCTAGAGAAACCACCATACTCTTATCCAGTTACATAAGACTAGCCCCTGTTTCCTGCAGGCTGGAAGAAGATGGGAGAGTTTAAGCTAGGTGGAAATGTAACATGTCTTTTACTGTACTTCCATGTTTAAAACACATAAGTATATAGTGGGTTTTACTTTTTTAATTGTGTTTGTGTTGTGTGTGTGTGTGCTAGTTAGAATTTTATTGATGTGAAGAGACACCGTGACACCGTGAGAGAGCAACTCTCATAAAGGAAAACATTTCACTGGGGATGGCTTACAGCTCAGAGGTTTAGTCCACTATCATCCTGGTGGGAAGCATGGTAGCATGCAGGTAGATAAGATGCTGGACAGGTAGCCGGGAGTTATGCACCTGTCTCAGTAGACAGCAGGAAGAAAATTACCCACTGGGCTTAGGTATAGCAAAGGAGACCTCAAAGCCCACCACAGGTGACATAATTTCTCCAACAAAGCCACATGTCCAAATCCTTTCAAGAAATGGCAGTCCCTATGAGCATATGGGAGCCATTTTCATTGAAACCACCAGAGTGTGTATGTACGTGTATGTATACAAACATGCACACACATACAAACATGCACACACATACAAACATGCACACACATACAAACACACACACATACAAACACGCACACACATACAAACACGCACACA